>NC_028639.1:30197324-30331897 GCF_001406875.1 Solanum pennellii | reverse complement strand
TATATATATATATATATATGTTGTTCAAAGGAACAATGGAGGAAATAAGGATATTTGGTTCTCATCGGATCTGTATTCTGCTAAGATTTCTTAAAGGTAAGAATCAACTTTTTTTTCTTCATATTTATGGATTTTCTATTCTCTTAATCCAAATTATTTTTTTTTTCTAAAAGAAAAAAATTATTAATAATGCTTAAGCAGTGATTATTTTAAGAAACAACATATCACTCATGGACCAATAACCTAAGCTTTGATACCTTTTTAAGAATTAAATAATATTTGGTATAAGATTTGTACACCTTGAATTATTGTATCGGATTGAAATTCACGAACTGAATATTTACTCCAAATCAAATTTTGAATCTCAAAGTAACAAAGTATAATACACAAATTGAATATCCTCTTGGATTGTTTGATGTCAATCTTAAGAAATTAATGGCCTGTTATTTTTCCTTTTTGTTTATGATATTTTTCTCCCCCTTTTCTTTAAAAATTAAGTACTATTTTAAAGATAGTTGATGTTACAATTAAAACCATGTAACCGTTTCCACTCTTTTTCGAAATAGTATTTATCTTCTTTTCTCAAAAACATTATTGGGTCGGGTCAGGCTGGATGCACATGGGTGGCCGATGATCCAAAATAAAACATGGAAAATTTTTTAAAATGTCAATATTTTGATATTTAATAGGACTTATTGTCAATATTTACAATATTTAATAAAAATGTCAAAAAAGAAACAACTGTTAAAAATAGAAAGGAGAAATTAAGGGGGAGAAAAATATTAAAAAGAAATAATTGCTTAAAAGTCTTATCAGTTACAAAAATTCAAAAACAAAGAACTAATTGGCAATTTATCAAAATATACCAACTTCCATCTCTTTCTTCTTCTTTCACCGTGTTTTTAAAAATACGCCTATCAACATTGTTCTAAAAATTCAATATTCAATTTTCTTAATTTTTTTTTTGTTTCTAAACACATTTATTTACCATACATTATCATATTTGAAGCAGTTTATTCTATTAAGGCATCATTTTGACGTTATAAAAATTATAATTTATTTATAAAAATGTCTGAAATTTTATGAAGTTATTTGGCTATCATGTTAAGGTTATGAAGTTTATGCATCTCCTTTTAAGAAATTTTCCAGTATTCAGAATACAATACTCATGTATTCATGATATAGATATTCATCCATCTCACATATTTATTTTATTTTGCTTATTTTCAATATCACTTTGTATATAAAATAGTTTGTATTTAGATTTGATTTCGTATTCGTCCTAATGTATACCATAAAGTTTGTATTTAGATTTGATTTTGTATTTGTCCTAATGTATATACCATAAAGTTTTGTATTTATATTTTGATTTCGTATTCATTCTCAACTATAAATAGCTAAAATACAGTTTATTTATGTATTCATTATATGTGTATTCATCCTAATTGCATCAGTCAAATAGTTTTATATTTTATTTTGCTCATTATATGTTTATACCAATTAGTTTATTTTTGATTTCGTATTCATTCACAATTTTCAATAATCAAAATACAGGTTAGTATTTAGATTATCACTTTGTAAAAACAAATTTTACTACATACTACAGAACATTCAAAATACTTTCAAATACTTTTGCGAAACAACTCAATACCTAAATGCTAATGTGGATTCTACTAAATTTGAAATATAAAAACATATTATAAAAAAAGATCGACAAAAATTATTTTAAATACTAAAAATCTGAAATAAATAAATATTTGATGATGTAACGACCTGTTTAGTCGTTTTGAGCAGTAGAGTTTATTCTGGTAATAACTGTCTAAGTCGACGGATCCCATGACGGACCGTCATGGGCACGACGGATCGTCGAGGGGGTCTCGTTCCAAAACACTTAGATTCTGAAAATTTGGGTACTGAGATCGACTCTCTGAACTTCACGACGGAATGGCAGGACGGACCGTCGTTGGCACGACGAACCGTCACAAATCTTTCCTCAGAATTAACTCTCTGAACTTTGTGACGGACCTGCAGGACGGACCGTCACAGTCATGACGGACCGTCACAGGCTGCGTAACCCTGACTGGGTCGGAATTCTGCTAAAGTTTTAAAGGGGCGTTTTGGACTATTCATGCTTATAATTATAAAGTTAGTGGGTTAATATTAATAATTCAATTACTTGGGGGTTAAAGGAGATAACCTTGAAATAAAAAGTGGGTTATTTTTATCATCTTTTATACTTAATTGTATGACAATTAGGGTAAAAGAAAAAGGGTTTGAATAAGAAAAATAGAAAGAACAGAGAGAGAGGGAGAAACGAACGAGCGAGAGAAGAGAGAACGAAGAGGAAAGCGAAGATTTTGAGGAGTAGCTTACGTGNAGGATAGATGTTCTTGTGGTGATGACTTCCAGATTTTGGGGATGATAAGTATTAAGTTTTTGAAGTTATTAATTGATTCCGTTAATGAGTTTAAGTCTTCCGCATTATATTCTGTTTTATTATGGTTGAAATGTTGGGGTTTAGATTGGTTGGTTCGCTCACATAGTAGGATAAGTGTGGGTGCCACTCGCGACCCGTTTTGGGTCGTGACAGATGAATATGTTAACAAACTCACATAAAAATTAAAAAAAATGACGGAAAATCCTCATACATACAATCTGAAAATTCAACATAATGTGTGATTTTGAAAACAAAATCTCGCAAAATAAATGATGAATTCAAAAATACCTTTATTAATTGAGAGATTTCTTGATTAATTGGTAGATCTGAATAAATTGTTACGGACTTGAATAATTAGTTCTTCTTCAACAATGAGAGAGAATAATAGTGAAATTTTGATTAAAAAAAAAGAGAAAAGTGAATGATAAGGATAGTAAAATTGAAAAGTTGATGAAAGAGAAAAAAAATTGAAAAGTGAAAGATGAAAAATAAATTTAATGATACTAAATCATAGGAAGAAGTTTAAATGGGTAATGAATGTAGAATTTGATTCAAAGTTGGACTATTTTGATAAATAAAATTTGAATACATTTTCAAAAATATTGACATTTTGACATTTTCAAAAATATTGACATTTTGACATTTTCAATAATTATTTTAAAGTGTAGATCTTTTTACTAATTAAGTTAAAGATTGTGACTAGTTTGCTAATTTTTCCATAAAACATAGAAAACATTTAACATATCACCATTAGCAATAGGGATGAAAATGGGGCGGAGCGGATGCGGGACGGGGTGAGTTTAAGGCTATGTTGAGTGGAGCAGGTTTAAGCTTGTTTGGAGCTCGTGATATGCGGCGAGGGTTGAAGTGGGTTTTTTAAAAAATAATGTGGGACGGGGCGCATTACGGATATATGTGATTTTATATAGGTTCAAACTTAATTTTAACTTTTTACATGTTGTAAGAAAATTAAAATATTATTTATTAATATAATTTCGTTAAAGTCACTAAAATATTCAAGATAATAAATGAAACTGGTTCAATAAAGATAATACGATTTCTTACATGTTTCCAATTGACCTTTAAAAAATAAAATTTTAAGTCACTATCTTATTAGGTTAATACAACTTATTTTTATGAATTTAATTTTTAGTATTAAACATAACTAAAAAAAAGAAAGTACTAAAAAAATTATACCGAGCGATATGGATTAAAATTTTGTGGATTAAGCTTAACCTGCACCCCTACCCTACACCACCCCATTGTCATCCCTAATTAACAACACATAATCTAGTTTGTCTCCAAATACGATCAATAATACCTCTTGATGCGGTGAACAAAATACTTGCTTGCTTTACAGAACCATGTCTAATTTTTCCATTCTTACAAAAAGTCACTCTGCAATTGTTCGACGCTTGTTGAGATTCAACCGTCTTTTTGTGGTAATTGGGTCTTCTGAAATTCATTACTCATTTTATGGTACCTTTTTCTTAAAATAAAATCACCGATTGGAAAAAATTAAAAGGAAAAATTGAAAAATTAAAGACGAGGTATCTATATTTATGTTGAGTCTATTAGCTAATCTTTTAAAATTCAAAGAAAAAATTGGCGCTTGAAACTGAGAAATTCGAGTCTTTTCCCACAAAATTTTCAGATGTTACCAATTTTCGTAAAACTACAATCAAGATCATGAAAAAAGAACTACTTTTACCTTCAAAGACAAAAACTCCATATTTTAGAGTATATCTTCCTCATCTGAAAGACCAAGGGATAGAGAATGAAGAATGTGTAGAAAGAAGAGAGAGAAACGAGTATATTTGACTTTTTTGATTACATTAATGATTAATCTGATATTACCTCATGAGGATAGAGAAAAATCATAAAATTTTCTATTCTATATCAGATGTAGGAGTATATTTTTAGTTAACAATTATGATTTATTAATAAGGATATTTTTGAAACATTTTAGAGTCTTTTAATTTTTCTTAAAGTTCATATCAAGTCAAAGTACCTCACATATAATGAGATCAAGGGAGTATTATTTATTACATTTTTATTTGTTTAGTAGTAGAAAATAAATAAATTTTATATTGAATTAGTTAAGATAATTTTTTTCCCTTATGTATATTCAACATATTAATCTAAAAAATATATTTGCGTTCATCAAGATAAACTTAAAATATATAGTTCACAATTCAGTTATAGAGTATTAGTATGTTGAATATATAGAAGGGAAAAAATTATCTTAACTAATTCAAATATAAAATTTATGTATATATATACATATACATATATTTTTTCATTGAAATTGTAGTGTATGCATTGGTAAACGAATTTTTATAACAATTTTATTGATGAATAAAAGGACAGAATGCTCTGAAATTAAAATCACTGAACTAGGGTATGTTTTCTTTGTACTGAAGCATTTTAGTTATTTTAGGTTATTTGCTTCCTCTCAACCTATTTAATTTTAGCATCAGTTTATTGATCCATTTGCTCAAACAACAAAAGCTCAACATCTCAAACAATATGCCAAACACACTGCTGCCCATTGCATGTTTGTAGGATAAAACCAACATCATGCTCGTGAATTAAAAATTAATTAGACCAACAAAGAGAAGGAAATAGTAATCACACTTCTTATTATACACTAAGGGCCGCTTGGTTACTGGTTAGAGTTATGCAAATATTAGTTATTCAGCGTTTCGTATGCAGGGTTTAGTTAGGTAGATATTGATTATGCAACATTTAGTTATGTGAGTATTAATTATGTGCGCATTAGTTATGTAGGTATTAATTATGCGAATATTAGTTATGTATGTGTTATTTAGTTATGTAGAGATTACATTACATGAATTATAAACTATTGAATATAAATTTAATATAAATTAATACATTATTTACAAATAAATAAGCAAGCAAATAGTATATATTCTCCCTTAAAAAAATAAATATAGGAATTTTCGCCATAATTAACTAGAAATTCTGTTTTTTTCTTCTCTTTGGTTTTTAAATGTTTAGAGCTTATAAAAATAAAATAAATATTATTAATATATTTCAAGTACATTATACCATCCTATTTTATTAATGTAAATATCTATCGATATGTTGCATGTGTTGTTTGTACATTTTAGTATCCAAATTTATATACACACATATTCACATTCTTAATAAAAAAATGATACACGATAATTAAATATGTGAATATACACTAAAACATCACTAAATTAATATAGCTGGGAGCGTGAATAATAATATTATTATTTTTTAGATGTATTATTTAATTGATAAATTAATAATTATTAATGTATATAGTGTTATGAGACTCAACCTTGTTATCCTGGGATAATAAGAGCTTTCAAGATGTATTAATGGAACATATTTTCTCATAGAATATTAAAAAGACTATGAAGTCGAATATAAAACTGATCCATGGAAGATTAATATTTTGTACGCTATCAATTTTGCAATCCTTGCTTGGACGATAAATGTTTAACAAGAGACAACAACAACTTATTTTTGACATTGCAAAATTTGTTTGGAGGTTGAAGTCTCAAAGAATTTGAATGAACCAATTGTAAAAATGTAACGATCTGAGTCTACACCTTGGACATTGCCGACACTCAAGAACCATTGCTGGTTCTCAAGCGAACCCTCATCTCGGCTGACTACAAGCGGAAAACTAACTTAAGCATGCAAAAGCTTAAAACTGAATAAAATGATATAAATTTGACTTTAAGAAAATTTGAACAATACTGAATAGAAAACTTTGAATAAAAATAATATATTCAACTCGCCATAAAATATGAAACTTAAGTCTTTAAAACATTTAATAAGATAAATGAATAATATAGACTTCTCAACTATACTGACTATCTATGAAGCCTCTAACTGATAAAGATGAAACTCGGAACAAGATCCACGACATCCTGACTAAAATGAAAAGTAAATGAAACCATCCGGAAAATAAGGAGACTCACCATAGCTAACTCGAACTCCTATATGTATTAACGAAACTCATGTTGATGATCTTGAATATCTGTGTCTGCATCATGAGAAGGTGCTGGCCAAATGACTCAGTACATGAAATGTACGAGCATGTAAGAGGATTCTAAAATATAACATAAGATTGAAACTTGATAAAAAGAAACATACTTACCTCATCTCAACTTACTCAACTCTAGGATACTCAAAACTATTCAAACTTACTCAACTAAAAAGAACTCAAGGATAAGATACTCAACTCAGATATTAGATACTCAACTGAAAGATTAGATACTCAACTTAAAAGATATAATACTCGACTTGAAATACTCAACTCTAGGTGATCAACTCATGAATACATAATTGAACTCATTTCAATATAAAACAATTTAAAAATAAGTGCAAATATAAAGAAAAGATGTTTAGAAACAAGATGTCAACTTTGTGTGCATGCAAGGATATTACGTAACTCTGAAATGCATGTAAAAATACAAATATCTGTGTATATAAAAATCTAATAACTTTTCTCTGAGTTTCTCTAAACGACAACCATCACTTAAGAGCTATAGTGATGATACAACATTTTTCCCCACGCTGCCAGGTCTGTCCTATGCCTTGCCATTAGTATAGAACCTGAATTGCCTAATGGATCCACTAGTCTATGCTTAAAAGCACTAAATGAATTATCTAAAAAGTATGATCCGTTTCTACCCATGGTGGCTACATGGTTTATGGAGGCTGTGAGTTATCTGAACTCTCCCTCATATCGGTGCTCAATACTACTCCCAAAATACTTTATATAAACTCTTATATTTTAAAAACATACTTCTTATGTAATTTGAGATTAGTGCTCAAAACATAGCTCAAAGACTATCTTGGAAATCTCAATTTCCCTGATTGCCATTCAGAAAGCTATTATTCTTTTGTAAAAACTAACCCCAAGGTTCTTTGCAAATCTCAATTTCTGCTCTTCTTTAATGTGAAAACATTTCTTTTAAACCTATTTGGGAATATATAGTACCCATATACTTCTTTGAAGAAAAGAACTTCAAGTTTACTCTTACTCTTTACTCAACTCCAAAGCTTAAGTCTTATAACAAAGTTAAAACATTTGTAAGAGACTTCTTAAAATATGGTTCCTGCCAAATTATGCACATGAACGACTCAATGCAAGGTTTTCAATAACCTATATAGATAGAACTCAATACTTGGAACTCTTACTCTTTACTAAACTTCAACGCTTAAGTCTTATAACAATGTTAAAACATTTGTAAGAGACTTCTTAAAATATGGTTCCTGCCGAATTATGCACATGAACGACTCAATTCAAGGTTTTCAATAACCTATATAGATAGAAATCAATACTTAGAACTCAAGGAATTCAATGGTACTGCTCATGTAAAGAATGCTAAACTTAGAGGGTTCATGCAGAATTATGAGCATGAACTACTCAACTTAAGGACTCAAAGATACTTCTCATCTCAAACTGCTCGACTTACAGGGTTCATGGAGGATTATGAGAATGAACAATTTAACTCAAGGACCTCATGGGTAAGATGCAATAATCCCATGTTAAGAAGTATAATCTGAAAGGGGAATAGGAACTCAATACTCAAGACTTAGAACTTGAAGATACTACTTCTTTGAAAGATGCTCAACTTACGAAGTTCATGTGAAATTATGGGCATGAAACAACTCGACTCGATGGTCTACATAACTATATGAAACTCATGTATACGATTCTTCTTATTCTCTGACTTACTTCCTCTAAACTTATTCAAATCGATAGTTGATCTCAAAGGATTCACAATTGGACTCAGAGGCTTTCTTGAACTCTACTCTTAACTCTCTTTTGAATGTAAATTATGAATTAAAGAGTTATAGTTCATAATATGAAAGATCTCATGATTACAAGGTAGACTCATCAATATATCATTCTCACTCTCATACTCACTGCTCGAGTCTTGAAAAAAGTTGGTTGAATTTGTAGAAGACTCCTCAAAAAGAATGAAAATGGATTTTATGATAAATGTTCGAAAGAACTCTCAAGACTTGACTCTCGACTCTGCCTTTAATGTGATTTATGAATTCAAGGTTGTGATTTGTGACGGGAAAGATCTTTTGATGTTTAAGATGATTTTAGATAGCTAAACATGAGAAAACACTGAAAATCAATATTTGAGAGTGGGTTCACGACATGGAGAGGATTACTAATTTTGACCGATGAAATTTCTTCTTCGTTTTCTAACCCCGACTCGCCTAACTTCGATTCTTTTTCTCAGTTTCTCTTTAGATTTAGATACCCAACACAAGAACACAAGAATCTAAATCCAAAAACTATATGATTCGGCACAATTACATCAACAACTCCTCAATATCAGCCCAATTCAAGAATGAAAACAATTTCATGAATGCATAACAAGAACATCAAAGCTTCAACTTTCGAGAACAAATTTAACGCTGAAATTGACATGATTGGCGTTTGGGTGAAAAAACCCAATATTATGGAAGCTTACATACCTAAAGGAATAATCTTATTGAAGAACTTGAAGGAAAACCTTGAAAGATGAATCCTAGCCTTAGCATTTCTTGATTTTCTTGAGTGTAGAATATTTGGAGTGAATGAGAGGGTTTGAATTGTGAAAACTGATTCTACTTGTTTCGATCAATTTAGATGATCTCCTAAGGGATTTTAGGACTAAAATACTCCTAAATAAATAAATAAAACGATCTGGGAGTCGAAAATATTTTTCACCAGGCAGAAGTCCATATAAGCTCCGCGTCGCGGAGCTGCTGCCAGGTTTGCGTGACGTTAGTAAATAAGTCATTACTTTTTACTTAGAGCTTGGAATTGAAAATTTGATGGCGTTGGAAAGAGAACTCAAAGAATTTAATTTAATATCTTATGGATTTCATAACTCTTTCTTTACTAAAAGTTATAGTCATTTGAAGTTGACCCAAAACTTAAGAAAACATAGGAATGACTTGAGTGCTTTTCTCTTAGGTTTCTCTTGGAACTTAAAGTTGTACATCTAGTGATCTGAATACTAAATAAATATCAAATTCATTGGAAAAAACTTACTCACTTTGAAGGATGGTTCAAGTCTTAGCTCAAATATTTTCCGTGGTGTTACATTATCTCCCCCTTGGAATTATTCGTTCTGGAATGACAACTGAACTAGGTATATAATGGGGTTACTCTTACTAAGGTTTGAGTCTAATGGTCTGATCTTACTCCATTCAGGCTTAACTCAAATTCGTAAGTTCGGATTCTATACAATCCCTCTCTATAGGGAATCTCATCCCAAGACTATTACCCCTTACAACCACATTCAAGCTTAGTACTCTAATATCCATGGAATTCTACTGACCAACTCCTTCGACACCAACTGAGGGCTCTCATTACTGTCGTACTCTCAAACATTCGAATTTATTTCTTATCTTATCATCTCCTCCTCAGGTCTAAATCTAACACTTGAAAGGTATGGAAATATTCCATAAATGGTCTATCTCTTCTTTAAATCTAACACTTGGGAGATGTTACAACCCCCAAAATGAATTAGGTTAAAATAAAGCCTATCATGTGTGTTATGAGTTAATAAGGTATTAAAAGGATGAATATTAGCATTAGAAATCAGTTCATAGAGTTTAGAAGTTAAACGTCAAAGAACGTCCAAGACGTTAGGAAACTAGTTGTTGTGTGTGCTAGTGTGCCTTTGCATGTTTTATGTGTATTTGGGGTCTAAATTGATAGGAAGGAATCTAAAAACTATATTATCATTGTTAGGATATATATATTTGGGTAAAAATCCCCAAGTACCACCCTAAGGGTCCTTGAGGAGGACCAAAACCTTGGACGGAAAGCTGCAAAAATAGTACCTAACGACGACCACCAAACCACGTCCAGTGGCTCCATCGATGCCCCGTCGATTGGGGGTGTGGCCCCACATTTAGATGTGGGATATAGCCCCCAAATTTCCTGTCTCTGTCCAAAACTATGCCCATTAGGACGTCCCGTCGATCAAACAACGACCAGTAGATGCAATCGTCATTCGACACCTCTAACTTTCTGCATGTGTCTCGGCCAAGGTGGGGGCAAGTTGGAAAATTCACTTAAGGTCCTAATAAAGTACTAGACGGTTATTTTGGGTCATTTATGGTATATTAAGTTAGTTAAGACTCTAAACCCTAGACTTAGACCTCATTATTCAAAACAAAATCCCAAGACCAAAAGAAGTCTCTCTAGACTCCATTGGAGCTTGAAGCAAGGTTCAAGCTAGGATTGAAGTTCTTCATTGATTTCTCAATAAATTTCATTGGATTTCTTCAATTAAGGTATGACGATTTCATCCTTGATTCTTCTATCATTCAAGGACCCAATTCCAAACGCTTTTCAAAGATATTCGAAAACGTAGAAATCCTATTTTGAATTCTAAGCATGGGTTCTTGCATGAAAAGGTTTAAATCAATGTTTTATGAAGTAATTGATGTTACTTGGTGGTTTTAAGATCAAAAACTCCATGAACCCATGTATTCCTAATTTTGGTTCAAAAGTAGGTGAATTGATAATGACTTAATCTTATTGAATTCATGTATAGACTGTATTGTGCAATTGAATTATGTATTGCTCCATGTTTGAATTGTTATATCTTGCCTTACTATTGTTGGATCATTGATATGGATGGATTGTTGGCTTAGTATTGTTTATATTATCACTGGTAAGAATCTCTTTTTGTGTGGATTGATTGGAAAGGATAAGGAATGGTGATGATGACTATGGGAAGTTGGTGAGTTGAACTAATTCCTTTGTTAGAATAGAATTGATATTGAATTGTTGTTTATTGGTATGATCCACTTATATTGACGATGCTTATGTGTTATAAATATTATGAACATGGCCTTGTCGGCATTATTATGTGAATTATGGTATTATCATGTTATAGCTTGTATTGATGAACAATGTGAAGGATGATATGGAATATGTGCATGTGTGAGGTGAGAGTATGATATATCTAAATGATGGTATTATGGTGTTGTGTCTTGATTTGTAGACTTAGGTCCCTCTACTTGATACATGAAATTTATGTGAATATGTGATCTCTTGACTTGTTAGGCTTAGACATCCTTGTCATGTTCGCGTATTAATGAATGGAAGAATGAAGTCTAGGATCGGTAGACCTAAAGGAGGTGCCTTTCTATGAAAGACTTATATGGAACCTTGAATATGAAAAGAAGGTTAAGAATGAGATATCCATGAAAAAAGTATTATAAGTTGGTAGTACTTAGTAATCGTACCTTCTCTAATACACCTAGGAAATGAATTACTCTATAAGAATAAAGGCAAAGCACCCAGATGATATGCTTGTAGAGTAGCTTGATAATGAGACTAGTGTACAAAGAATCCCTTGATATCCCTTAACCATGTGCCAACATAGGAAGAGTCTTAGTTCTATCTTTGGCAAGTAGAACACCTTCCACAGTGTGGGGTCCTTACCACACCAGATTCCATACCCAGCTAGTATGGTATATGTCGGTTAATGCTAATATTATCATATGGGATGTATACTTTAGTATTTGATAGGTTCTACAATGTTTAGGTAGTGGAATGAGACACCATCTACACATAGCACGAGTAGGCCTTGAAGGTTCTAGGATGAGTTCCCTAGGTCTTCCAAGACAATCATGTGAAGTCATCTAATTGTTAAATTGTCTCTAAAATGGCTTAATGAATAATGTTGAGTGAAATGCTGACTTCAGTTAATGCATGTTGAATAGAAAAGTTCTTATCTAGGGTAGCTTTGAGGATTGCTTAAGTAGGCTAGAAGAGGGTGTATGGGCGGTCTCTTCATGTATTACTTAGGTGAGTCTTAGAGTAACCTTAGGTGGGGATTCTAAATGATCAAAAGGGAATAATCTTACTTTGGGAAGTCTTGAGAATCAGTTAGGTGGGTGTGAAGGGGTTGTATGGGCGGTCTCTTCATGTCTTACTTAGGTAGGTCTTAGGATAACTCTTGGTTGGAGGTTTAAATGCTTATGTGTATTCTAAATGATTATAGTTGTATCTTATGGATTACTTGAATTTGTCTTATATATGAGTATAGACTTGAACTTGGTTCTTATTCTTGTTTTATGAGGTTCTATCAAAAGAGTATGAAAAGCATGTTTTAAAGTACGTCCGTTTTAGCATGGTTTTCTTGCATGTTCACCATACTTAGTGCATTCAATGTGTTGATTCCATATGTTTTCTATTTCTACAAGTGTCGGTGGCAAGTGAGGATTCTCCTAGAAGTTGAAGCTTAGGAAATAACATTCTCTCAAGATTGGTATGTCTTCATATGTTCGAGGACATGACTTATGTTTTGTTTCCTTTTCTAAACGACTTTGTAATAGACTATAGTTCCTCTTCAAATTTATGTAAGGGCTGTGACGCTAAGATATTATATGTGTCTAAGATGGCTATAACGAGACTTAGTTCTTTCTTATATTCTAAAAAGATTTGGACTATTGTTGTGAAAATTTTTAATTACACACTACTTTTCATATATATGCGATGAATGAATTTTAAGGGCTTGTATAAGACCTCCGAGAGGTCGAATACACCGATAATTACTTGGGGGTGCTCTTGATTCGTTACAAACTGGATATCAGAGCATAAGGTTATAAAGTAGTCTTTAGGATTCAAAGTGTCATAAAATCCACATCTTGTAGAGTCTTGGTCATCCGTGTGAGTTGCGACACATCTATGAGCGAGAGGCCATAGGACGATAGAAGTTCCACTTTCTTCATTACTCTTGTGTCGTGCCATAGAGTTGAGGCTATAAATGTCTTTTCTTATTCTCTTCTCTTGTGTTTATAGGATATGAATACAAGAAGGGCGCCCGCATGGAGAGTTGATGATGAAGTGGTGAATGAGGGAGTTCTTCCTCAAGGTGGACAAGTTTGACCAAGTTCCTCAAGGTGAACAAGTCCCTATATCTAATCAAGGGAATGAGGTTCCGGTGGTTCCCCCGAACATGACTAATGAGGAAGTTAGAGGAGCTCTTGTTACCCTAGCCCGAGCCATGACGGCTTAAAAAAATAGAGATGTGGGGCCTAAGATTAATGCTCTTGAAAGTACCATAACCTCAATGTTGAGGGACTTTGTGAGGATGAATCCCTCTACCTTCCTTGGCTCTAAAGTGAGAGAGGATTCCCAATCTTTCTTGGATGAGGTGTATAAGATAGTGCATGGTATGGAGTGGACTTCTAGGGAGAAGGCCGAGTTGGATCCATACTATTGAAAGAAGTTGCTCAAGTAATGTACACTCAATGGAAAGACAATAAGCCGGTTGAATCGGGTCCTATTGAATGATAAGAGTTTAAAGAAGACTTTTTAGGAAGATACTTTCCCCGTAAGAAGAGGGAGGTTAAGGTTGAGGTGTTCATAAACCTTAGGAAAGGTAACATGAGTGTTGAGGAGTATTCCTTGAATTTTACCCTATTGTTGAAGTATGATCCATATTTTGGTGTCTAACCCTAGAGATGAGAAGAGTAGGTTCCTGACCAGTGTTTCAAATCTTGTGAAGGAAGAGTACCGTACAACAATGCTTCATGGTGACATGACTTTATCCAGGCTTATGGTGTATGCTCAATCTATTGAGGAATCTAATCTTGGGAGGAGAGGTAGAGATTCTAAGAGGGGAAGAACCGATGAGAAAGGTCAACCTAGGTTTAAGAAGAGGGCTCCAAATCAAGATGTTCCTAATGCTCCTGAGGACAACTATGATAGGGGTGGTGGTTCTCGAATTGATTAGCCTACTTGCTCAAATTGTGGAAACCAACATTTTTGAAAGTGTCTAGCCGGAACTAATGGGTGCTTTGTTTGTGGTAAGGATGATCACAAGGTGAGAGATTTTCTACTATTGCAGCTAGAGGGAGAAAGGCCGAGAAAGCTCCTAGTGAAGGTACGGTTACTATTCCTCCAAATCATGGCCGTTTCTATCACCTAAAAGCTAAAGAAAATTCGGATGAAGTTCCGATAAGTTATAGTTTTCTCTTTTGAGTTTTCATGGGCTCATATTAAGTGGGGGAGTATGGTGAATAGTTGGTTTGGTGAATCTTGTCTCTTCTCTTCTATTCTAGTCAAGCTTGAGAGTTAGAACTTTTAGTAGCATGTTACATATGTTTAGGAGTCTAAGTGAAAATTAATTTCATTGATATCCTTGCATTGTGCATACATTCATGAGGTTACTTTTTATGGTAAAATGAGCTTAATTGATTTTATCTCTCATAAAGTTGTGTCTCTATAATGAATTACTTAAATGTTGCATAGGTGAACTACTAAGCATGCTTAACAGTTTACGTTTTAAAAATGGTTCATAATTGTGTTTCATGAGAAATGGTCATAATGTGCTAATAATAATGTGATGAGCATGATCATAGGTGGATAAGGAAGTTTATCCTATATAAAATAAGAAGGTGGAGTCTTATTGCATGATGAGTTGTAGATGTTGTTCCTACTATATTGTTGTGTTTTTGAGTCTCTTGATTATGTGGAGTTGAATTCGATCCTATTTATGTGTGTTGTGTATGAAGTTTTATGGTTATGAGCTACTAGTCTTAAGTCGTTATCTTTTGAAAGTGTTGAAAGTGTTTTTGGTGTCATTCGAGGACAAATGTTGTCCAAGTGGGAGAGATTATTACAACCCCCAAAATGAATTAGGTTAAACTAGAGCCCATAATGTGTGTTATGAGCTAATAAGGTCTTAAAATTATGAATATTAGAATTATAAGTCAGTTCATAGAGTTTTAAAGTCAAACGCCAAAGAACATCCAAGCCGTTTGGAAACTAGTCGTTCTGTGTGATAGTGTGCATTTGCACGTTTTATGTGTTGTTTGGGGTCTAAATTGATAGGAGAGGAATATAAAACCTAGATGATCGGGGTCGAGACGTCCAGGTAAGTCTCCCCAAGTACCACCCTAAGGGTCGTTGAGGAGGACCCAAACCTTGGCAAGAAAGCTGCCAAAACAGTCCCTAACAACGACCACCAAACCATGTCTAGTGGCTCTATAGACGCCCCGTCGATTAGGGGAATGGATACACAATTAAGTGTGGGATCTTAGCCCCAAAATGGTCAGTCTCTGTCAAATTGACGGCAAGTAGGGCGCCCTGTCGATCAAACGACGGCCAGTAGATGTAACCATCGTTTGACACCTGCAACTTTCTGCAGGTGTCTCGGCCAAGGTGGGGGCAAGTTGGGAAATACACTTAAGGTCCTAATAAAGTACTAAACGTTTATTTTGGGTCTTTTTTGTTATATTAAGTTAGTTAAGACTCTAAACCCTAGACTTAGACCTCAGATCAATAAGAAGTTCTCTCTAGACTCCATTAGAGCTTGAAGCAAGGTTGAAGCTAGGATTAAAGTTCTTCACTGATTTCTCCATAAATATCATTGGATTTATTCAATTAAGGTATGGTGATTTCATCCTTGATTCTTCTTCCATTCAAGGAGCCAATTCCAAAGGCTTTTAAAAAATATTCGAAAACATAGAAATCCTATTTTGAATTCTAAGCATGGATTCTTGCATGAAAAGGTTTAAATCAATGTTTTATGTAGTAATTGTTGTTAATTGGTGGTTTTAAGATAAAAAAAATCCATGAACCCATGTATTCATTGAACTCCTAATTTTGGCTCTAAAGTGGGTTAGTTGATCATGACTTAGTCTTATTGAATTCATGTGTAGATTGTATTGGGCAATTGAATTATGTATTGATCCATGTTTGAATTGTTATATCTTGCCTTATAATGTTGATATCTATATTGAGTATTGTTGGATCATTGATGTGGATAGATTGTTGGCTTAATCTTGTGTATATTATCATAGGTAAGAATCTCTTCTTGTGTGGATTGGTTGGAAAGTATAAGGAATGGTGATGATGGCTATAGGAAGGTGAGTTTACCTTATTCCTTTGTTTAGCTTATAGTTGATATTAAATTGTTGTTGATTGGTATGGTACACTTATGGTGGCGATGCTTATTTGTTATATATGTTTTTAACATGGCCTTGTCGGCATTATTATGTGATGAACAATATGAAGGTTGATATGGTATAAGTGCATGTGTGAGGTCAGAGTATGATCCCTCTAAATGATGTTATGATGGTGTTGTGTCTTGATTGGTAGACTTAGGTCCCTCTACTTGATACATGAAATTATGTGAATATGTGATCTCTCGACTTGGTAGGCTTAGACAACCTTGTCATTTACGCGTATGGATGAATGAAATAATGAAGTCTAGGGTCGGTAGACCTAAAGGAGGTTCCCTTCTATGAAAGACATATATGGAACGTTTAATATGAAAGAAGGTTAAGAAGAGCTATCCATGGAAAGAGTAGTATGACTTGGTAGAACTTAGTAATGGTACCTTCTCTGGTACACCTAGGGAATGAATTACTCTGTGAGAATAAAGGAAAAAAACTGAGAGGATATGCTTGTGGAGTATCTCTACTTGATAATGAGGCTAGAGTACAAGTAAGTCCGTGATATCCCTAAACCATGTGCCAATATGAGATGAGTCTTACTTCTACCTTTGGCAAGTAGAAAATCTTCCACGGTGTAGGGTCCTTATGACACCGGATTCCATACAAGACTAGTGTGGTCTATGTCGATAAATGCCTAATATCATCATGTGGGATGTACACTATTTTATTGTAAAGGTACAACATGTAGGTAGTGGATTCAGACGCTATCTACAAATGGAACGAGTAGGCCTAGAAGGTTCTAGGATCAGTTCCCCAGGTCTTCCGAGACATTATGTGAAGTCCTCTAATTGTTAAATTGTCTCTTAAATGGCTTCATGAATAACTTGGACTCAAGTTAATGTGTGTTGAATAGAAATGCTTTTATCTAGGGTAGCTTTGAGGATTGCTTAGGTTTGCTTGAAGAGGGTGTATAGGCGGTCTTTTTATGTCTTACTGAGGTGAGTCTCAGAGTAAACTTAGATGGGGAGTGTAAATGATGAGAAGGGAATAATCTTTCTTTGGGAAGTCTTGAGAATCAGTTAGGTTGGTGTGAAGGGGTTGTATGGGCGGTCTCTTCATATCTTACTTAAGTGGGTCTTAGAATAACTCTTGGTAGGAGGTTTAAATGCTTATCTGTATCTAAATGATTATGGTTGATCTTATGGATTACTTAAGTATGTATTAAATATGAGTATAGACTTGAAGTTGGTTCTTATACTTGTTTTATGAGGTTTGTATCAAAAGAGCATGAAAAGTATGTTTTAAAGTAAATGTCCGTTTTAGCATGGTTTTCTTGCATGTTCACCATAGTTAGTGGATTCAATGTTTTAATTCCATATGTTCTCTATTTCTACAAGTGTAGGTGGCAAGTGAGGATTCTCTTAGCAGTTGAAGCTTGGGAAATAACATTCTCTCAAGATTGGTATGTCCTCATATGTTCGAGCACATGACTTATGTTAAGTTTCCTTTTCTAACAGACTTGTAATAGACTATAGTTATTTTTCAAATTTATGTAAGGGCTGTGACCCTATGATATTATATGTGTCAAAGATGGCTATGTCGAGACTTAGTTCTTTCTTATATTCAATAAAGATTTGGACTATTGTTGTGAAAAGTTTTAACTCCGCACTACTTTTCATATATATGCAATGGATAATGTCTAAGTGGTTGTATAAGACCTACAAGAGGTCGAATTCACCGGTAACGACTTGGGGGGTACTCTTGGGTCATTACATGAGAAGTTTATCTAATGTCTACTAAACTCTCTACAAGTAGTAAGACCTCTTTCTATGGTGTTTCTCTTAACATCTTATGATTACATACCCTTTTGGCACACCTATTAATGCTCTTGTTGCATTTATCCCTTAGACACACTTCACCGTCCTTGTCTAAACGTTAGGGTCTCTCCCTTGTACCACTCATATCTATTTAAGCTAATCACCTCAATTCCTCACATACTCTATGTCAAGTCTTCTAGATCAAACCTCAAAACTAACATCATTATCCTCATGTTCCCATTCTTTTGATCATGACACATATCTGAAATTCAAGCTTAAAATTTATTTCTAAACCCGAATATCAACTTGATTGCTCGTCTACTACACTAACTCACAATTACTATGCACATTTGTAGAAACACTCGTCCAATAGGACCTTATTACAAATAGCCAACTATTGACTCTTAGTCTTCATACTTACAATTACTGTCACCTTTGACTTCTTAACATAAGTACTATCACCCATTCACTATGCATCAATGCCTGATTAGTTCTATAACACCTTGAATATTATGAGCTCTCCTTCAAAATAGTAAGCCTAGCTTAGATATATAACCTCATGAATACTCTTGCTCTTCTATTCAACATATACACATGGTCATTACCTACACAATGACACGTCCTCATAACCCCTTTTGTAGTTAAGTTATACTCTAACTCATCTTGACTTGCAACTCTTGCTCTACCTCCTATCCCGAGCTCTTCACAACCCATCACTTCTTAGTCTACCCATAATGGAAAACTCTTTATTAATAACTTACTAGGTGCATGGCTATAGTAACAAATCTTGCCTCATTACTATCCCCCTCACTCAGAGTACTAAAACTCTACATACTTTCCTCTAACTCTAGGATCTTTCACTACTAGTGCTCATGATCTCATAACTCATGTTACCTTTTCAAGCAAAAAAATTACCCAAGCTCTAAACATACCTCATCATAAGGATCTCAGTTGAAACAAGGCTTAAGGAAAGCAGTACAACTTAATTTTATCTCAAACGCACGATTCATATGAATATGAGTGCATTACTCTGAAATTGAACACTTAACTTACTCTTCGGCTTTCTCAGGCCCCCTAGAGACTCATTACTTCCTAATAATTTTTCAAAGATACTCTTCAGCCACCTCTAGTATGACAGGTAGTATAATGAAACTGAGGAACACACGAGTACATATAAATCTTTATGGCATAGCTTTGTTGCACGATTAAGAGTATGAAAGAAGGGAAACTTTTCTTAAATGTCTGTAGACCCTCATTTATAGAAGTGGATACCTCACAACCATAAATAAGATCCTACTTGACACGGCTTCATAGACTCTCTAGGACACTTGAACTCTATGCTCTGATACCAATTTTGTCACAACTCAAGTCTACACCCTGGACGTGACCGACACTCAAAAATTATTGCTGCTTTCCAAGCGAACCCTCATCCTATCAGACTACAAGCGGAAATCTAACTTAAGCATGCAAAAGCTTAAAACTGAATAAAATTATATAAACTCGACTTTAAGAAAATTTGAACAATACCGAATAGACAACTTTGAATAAAAATAATATATTCAACTCGCCATAAAATAGGAAACTTTAAGTCTCTAATACATTTAATAAGAAGAATGAATAATCTAAACTTTTCAACTATACTGACTATCTATGAAGCCTCTAAATAATAAGATAGAAGTTGGGACAAGACCCACGACATCCTGATAATCTAAAAAGTAAATGAAATCCTCCGGAAAGGAGGCTCACCATAGCTAAATAGAACTCCCAGATGTATCAACAATGCTCATATTAATTATCCTGAATAAACGTGTCTACATTATGATAAGATACAGGCCAAATGAATCAGTATATGGAATGTCGGAGCATGTAAGGGGAATTTTATAACTAATATAATCTTGAAACTTGATAAAAAGAAACATACTTACCTCTTCTCAACTAACAACATTCAAGGATACTCAAAACTACTCAAACTTACTCAACTCAGAAGTATACAAGGGTAAGATACTCAACTGAAAGAATAGATGCTAAACTCAGAGATTAGACACTCAACTTCAAAGATATGATACTCGACTTTACATACTCAACTCTGGGTGCTCAACTCATGAATACTTAACTGAACTCATTTGCGATATAAACAATTTAAAAACAAGTTCAATATAAATAAAAGCTATTTAGAGACATGATGTCAACTCTATGTGTATGCAAGGTTACAACGTAATTCTGAAATGTATCGATAAATACAAATAATTTTGTATATAAAAATTCAATATATCTATGGAAGTTTCTCTAATCGACAACCATCACTTAAGAGCTATAATGATGATACAACATTTTGCCTCACGCTGCCAGGGCTATCCTATACCTTACCATTAGTATAGAACATGAACTACCTAAGGACCCACCATTCTATGCTAAAAATCCCTAAAGGAATCATCTAAAAATATAACCCTTTTTTACCCATGGTGGCTACATGGTTTTTGGGGGCTATGAGTTATCGAACTCTCTCATATCGGTGCTCAATACTACTCCAAAAATACTTTTTATTTTATCTTATGTTTTGAAAACATACTTTTTTTGTAATTCAATATTAGTGCTTAAAACTTAGCTCAAAGGCTATCTTGTAAATCTCAGTTTCCCTTATTGCTTCATTTAGAAAGCTATTACTCTTTTCTGAAACATGACCCAAATGTTCTTTGGAAATCTCAGTTTCCGCTCTTGTTTAAATGTGAAAATATTTCTTTTAAACCTCTTTGGGAATACATAGTCCCCATATACTTCTTTGAAGAAAAGAACTTCAACTTTACTCTTACTCTTTACTCAACTTCAAAGTTTAAGTTTTAAAACAAAGTTAAAACATTTGTAAAAGAGTTCTTAATATATGGTTCATGATAAAATATGCACATGACCGACTCAATTCAAGGTTTTCAATAAGCAATAGATAGAACTCAATACTTGTAACTCAAGGACTTCAATGATACTACTTATTCAAAGAATGCTAAACTTAGATGGTTCATGCAAAATTATGAGCATGAACTACTCAACTCAATGACTAAAAGATACTTCTCATCTCAGGACTGCTCCGCTTATAGAGTTCATGCAGGATCATGGGCATGAAAAATTTAACTAAAGGACCTCATTGGTAATATGAAATAATCCCATGATTAGAAATATAATCTGAAAGGGGATTAGGAACTCAATACTCTAGACTTAGAACTTTAAGATACGACTTCTCTGAAAGATGCTCAACTTATGAAGTTCATGTTAATTTATGGGCATGAAACAACTCTACTCGATGGTCTACATAACTATATGGAACTCATGTATACGACTCTTATTATTATCTGACTTACTTCGTCTAACTTATTCAAATCGATAGTTGATCTCAAAGGATTCACAATTGGACTCAAAGGCTTTCTTGAACTCTACTCTTAACTCTTTCTTGAATGTGAATTATGAATTCAAGAGTTATAGTTTATAATATGAAATATCTCATGATGACAAGGTAGTCTCATAAATACATGATTCTCACTCTTATACTCACTTTCCCGAGTCTTGAAACAAGTTATTAAAATTTGTAGAAGTCTCCTAAAAAGGACCTAAAAGGGATTTTCTGAAAAATGTTATAAAGAAATCTCAAGACATAACTCTCAACTCTACCTTGAATATGATTTATGAATTCAAGGTTTTGATTTGTGATGGGAAAGGTATCATGATGTTTAAGATGATTTTAGATAACTAAACATGAGAAAAGACTGAAAACTAATATTTGAGAGGGGGTTGGCGACGCAGAGAGACTTTTAAAATATTGTATCAAAAAAGTCTTCTGAGGAAGAACACCTTGTGTCAGCCCCGCGATGCGAAACTGAAATTCCCAAATTTGTGAAGTAGCTGCAGGGGTTCATTTTCTAACCCCAACTCGCTTAACTTCGATTCTTTTTCTCAAATTTTCTTTAGATTTAGATACCCAACACAAGAACACAAGAATCTAACTCTAACAACTCTATAAATTGACACAATTACCTCAAGAACTCCTCAATCTTAGCCCAATTAAAGAACGAAAACAATTTCATGAATACATAACAAGAGCATCAAAGCTTCAACTTTGTAGAACGAATTTAAGGCTGAAATTAACATGATTGGCGTGTGGTTGAAAAAAAACCAAAACTGTGGAAGATGACATGCCTAAAGGAATCATCTTCTTGAAGAACTTGAAGGAAAACCTTGAACGATGAACCCTAGCCTTAGCATTTTCTTGATTTTCTTGAGAGTATAATCGTTAGAGTGAATGAGAGGGTTTGATTTGTGAAAACTGATTTTCTACATGTTTAGGGAAATTTAAATGATATTCTAAGGGTTTTAAGACTAAAATGCCCCTAAAGAAATAAATAAAACAAGCTGGGAGTCGGAATTATTTTCCACCAAGCAGTGAGGTCCGGTTGGCTTGCATTGTGGAGCTGCTGCCAGGTTTACACGACATTAGTAAATACGTCATAACTTTTTACTCAAAGCTCTTATTGAGAAAACTTGGTGGCGTTGGAAAGAGGACTCTAAGGGCTTTAATTTAATATCTTATGGATTTCATAACTAATTCTGTACTAAAAGTTATGGTCGTTTGAAGTTGACCCAAAACCTAAGAAAACTTAGGAATGACTTGAGTTCTTTTCTCTTAGGTTTCTCTTGGAGCTTAAGGTTCTACATATAGTGACCTGAACTTAATATTAAACAAATTTCAAATTCCTTGGCACAAACTTACTCACTATGAAGGATGGTTCAAGTCTTAGCTCAAAAATTTTCTGGGGTGTTAGAAAGAACGCATTCATAAACTTAAGGTCATGATTAATGATCTAAGTTACCATGATAAAATGGACGTCAATAACCTATTGGATTATCTAGATAAAAATGATAAGTATTCAGCGATCTAATTTTTCTTTGGTGTGGTTTAGAACCCTCCAAGGTGATGAACTTGACATTAACCTATCATTTCGGACCATTGGCGCTATCCTTTATTCTATCGGTTTTAGTTAAATACTTGATTAACTCAATTCATGAATGATGAAGGGAAAAATAATATTATAAGAGATCCTTTTAGCAGTAAAAAACATGCACAATTTAATATTTTCTCATAAGGTAGATATATTCCTTTCTACCTAAAATTTTTCATAATGCGTTCGATATTGAGTTGATAATACCCGTTTATTTGCTTCGAACTGAGTCCACCATTCGTAAAACCATCGAGAATTAATGTTTTTTCATTTCTTTTGAATATTTTATAAACCAAGTGTGGGTGTTTGTTCTAACAAAAATAAAATTATACCAAGCTACTTTATAATCATACCAATTATATGACTGGGGTCAATGACCTTTTGATAAGAGAATACAAGTATGTAGATGATCTACAAACCATTTATAGGGGATCAATTTTTTTTGATTGTGTACTTTTAGTAATGTATACTATCTGGATTATTTTCTTAAATATATGCTTAGTTCTACCATATCGATATCCGTTAAGATAAAATCATAATACCTCCGAGTCTTGAAGGCATCTTCCGTCTCCACATAATTTTGGTTGGTGTAATAGGTCTTTAGGGAGTCCTAAATTTGAAAAACTCCCACATTGTTTATCAAGTGCAGTAATTGGCAGTTGATATACCATGGTTTCACGGTATATTTAATGCTTTTTCCTTAAGTTTAGTGTGTGTCCAAAAGCCTTTTTGTATTGATTTTTATGTAAGTTTCTATTTAATTGCAAGAAATCTGTCCAAGGATGAACGCGGAAGTTTATGAGCAAGAAGTGCAGAAAAGTTACCACCTACGGAGCCTGTGACGGTCCGTCGTGCCCGTGACGGTCCGTAGGTGGCATCATGGTGAAGCTGCTGAAGGAAGATGGGGAAGTCTGACCAAGTGTGGGGTTACGAAGTGCGTGATGGACCGTCGTAGCCATGATGGTCCATCCCGCTGGTTCGTCATGAAGATCAGAGAAGTAGTCCCAGTACCCGAATTCCAAGAGTTCAAGTGTTATGGAACGGAGACCCTCGACGGACCGTTGTGCCTGTGACGATCCGTCATACCTGCCGTCGAGGATAATAAAGAGAGCAGCAGAAGAATTTGCAAAGTATGGGACGACGGAGTCCATGACGGCCCGCCGTGACCACGACAACCCGTCGCGAGCTCCGTTGACCCAGCCGCATTTTGAAAGATTTTCAGCAAATAGAGTCCTTCTTTGATTAGGTTTTTGTTTTTTATAAATAGTTCGAAAAACCTCGTTTTTGGGGTTAGACTCTTTGGTAGTTAGACTCCTCGTTAGACTCTTGATTAATTTAGCTTCTTTTGTGAATTAGACTTGGTGATTGTTCTTAAACTTTTGGAGAATCTTTAGTCTTCGTTTGATTTCAGTAATTGATTGTTGGTGATTTTTTTGATTAATCAAGTGAACTTCTGGATTTTATTCTTTCTCATTGAAGTAAGTGCATGAATTCTTATATTACATATTTGAATATTGTGATTATGACTATGGGTAACTAAACTCCATAACTAGGGTTGTGGGAACCATAGGCGAATAATGAGGTAAACCTAACTAAAATAACTATTCTAGAATAGTGTCTTGCATGTATTGATAATTCTTTCGCTTAGAAGTCTTTTTAACGGATGACCAACGTTAGAACTCGCCTTAATGCTACTTGCCGGACCAAGGAGGTAGATAATAGGAAAAGAATTATCAACATAGATTTAGTGTATACTATCTAATAGGCTAGTATTGATTGGTACGAGGTAATAACTTAGTCAAATATTGAATACAATGCTTAATATGAGGTAAAGGTAAGGGTTAGTATAGCAACACACGTAGCCGGACCAAGGTGCGGAGTGAAATTTTCTAGATGCCGGAAATACATAACATATCACTTTGCATGCAAGATACTTGGAAAGAATTGTTATAGTTAGAATTATCAAGTTAGGAACCTGTGGGGAACACGTAAACCTTGGTTACTTTGATTAACTGATTAAACTCCAACATTTGAATCTGTTAGTTGTCTCCTTTAATTTAGCTAGTTATTTTTATTCATTTAGAAGTAAACCCCCCCTTTTTATTGTCTTTGTTTTCCTAGGAAATAATTGACTAAATAGTAGTAATAATAGATTGAAGTTAAATCTGAACTATTTTCCTCGTGGGAATGATCCTAACCTCATTAGTTGGGTTCTTTACTTGATACGACCGCTTTACTTCTTATTTGAGAAGTAAGTTTGAGCATATCTAATTTTGGCGCCACTGCCGGGGAAAGTAGCTTTTAGATTAACTTAAACTTATTACTAAAGTTTAGTCAATATTTTCTTGATTTTACTTTGTTTACTGTTTTTGATTCTTGCAGAACTATCTTCCTTGTATGACAGATACACGGAGAGGAAGAGAATCCTTGTTTCCCTACGATCACCAATTAGAGCGTACACTACACAACATGAATCGAAACTTGGGTATTAATGATGATGATCCAAACCAAAATATCCCAGCTCCGATTGATGTTCATGGTCAGTTATTACCCGATGCTCCGGGTGAAAACCAACAGAGGGGACAGAGTCCCGCTCCACGTCCCCAAGAATACTACAGAGGCTATGACAATATAGCAGACTCTGATGGGCCGCTTGTCTTGCCCCCTCTACAACCAGGCCACACCTTTGTGGTAAGTAGTTGCCTGATGAAAATGCTCACTACCAGAGGTTTGTTATCAGGGCTACCTTCTGAGGATCCACATGCCCCTATAGCTAAGGTAAGGGCAGTGTGTAAAAAGCTGTGTAGGGAAGCCTGACTTGGACTTGGATGTAATAGGGCTAAGAGTGTTTCCTCTCTCACTGACAGGAGAGGCTGCTATTTGGTTCACTGAGCTCCCTTATAACTCAATTTTCACATGGAACCAACTAAGGGACATTTTCTTAGCACACTACTACCCGGTCTCCAAGAAACTAAACCACAAAGACAGAGTGAACAACTTTGTGGCACTACCAGGAGAGTCAGTTAGTAGTTCTTGGGATAGATTCACCTCATTTTTTAGAAGCGTCCCAAATCACCGCATAGATGAGTCACTGAAGGAATACTTCTATCGGGGACAGGATGATAATAATAAAGCGGTGTTGGATACTATAGCGGGTGGTTCCTATGGTGAGTTTCCTTATGCTGAGATTGCTTAAAAGTTAGAGAAAATCTCCCGGAATAATAAAGCTTGGAGTACTAGGAAGTCAGGTACTGGGAGAAATTCCTTCGCAGTGCAATCCACTCACAACCCAGCCACAGATGAGATTCGTGAAGAGATGGCTCAGATGAGAATTGAGCTTGGGTTGGTATTAAAACATATCACTGGGGTGCAAAAAAGATAAATGCAGTTAACTACTTGTCTAAACCACCACCACCAAATGATGAATGCTATTATGCGGAGGATTCCTAGCAGTAAATGAGCAGACGGGGGGTTTTCGACTGAGTGCCCAAGGCTCAAATCAGGAAAATTGGCGCCAAGGTCAAGGAAACCAAGGTCGGATCTATGGTAACTATAACCGTGAGGGTCATCATGTCCGAGATGGAAACTATAACCGTGACATCAACTTTAACAGGGTAACTATGGTAACAGAAATGATAGGATATGGCCCTATGTCCCTCCTCAAAATCGTGAAGTTACTCTTAGGGATGGTGGAGAATAGTATGGCTCGAGTTGAGGATATGTTGCACAAAATGATGAGGAGGTTCGATGCTAATGATGAGCACATTAAAGAGTTAAGGAGTGATTTAGCGGGTATTGGGCAGAAAGTCGATACACATGCAATATCGATTAAGCAGATCGAGTTGCAAATGTCCCAATTATCTGCGACTGTGAACACACGGCAACCGGGCACTCTTCCTAGCAACACTGTCCAAAATCCAAAAAATGATGCACACTGTATGGCAATCACTACGAGGGGTGGTAAGCAAACCATTGACCCACCTATGCCGTCTAATGAGGAAAAGGTGAGAAACGATAATGATAAGGTGGTAGAGGGTAGTGGTTAAGTAGAAAATAGCACCGAAAAAGATGCTGAAGTACCTATAAAAGTAATTCCCATGCCTAGACCACCCCCCTTTCCTCAAAGATTAANCAATCGGTATCTGCTATATCCTACAAAGAAAAGATGAAGAAGGATTATGACCTAAAAAGTGAAAAACGAGAGATTATGGTTGGGGATTTGGTGCTTTTAGTCAGTTCTAGGTTGCGTTGGCTTCCGGGCAAGCTCAAGTCCAAATGGACTGGCACTTACTTGATTACCCAATTATTCCCTCATGGAGCAGTTGAGTTAGAAACCAAAAAGGGAGTGCGGTTTAAGGTGAATGGAGAACGAATAAAACTCTATTTTGGGCATACTGAATCGCTGAATGAAGTGATAGAGGCATATCATCTTGATGAAGGCTGAGTAATCAAGTGTCCTCAGTCGTGCCGCGACGTTAAATCAGGCGCTTATTGGGAGGCAACCCAATACTTATAGTTTTTCTTTCTAGTAATGGTAGCATTTTCTACTAATGGGTTTTAAATTTGCAGGACATCACTATGAAATTTTGCAGAAAATCACTCTACAGCAGTCACTTACGGACCCATCGACGGCCCGTCACGAACGCGACGGACCGTCGCATGAATCCATCGTGCCAGGTACGTCTTTCTGTTATTTTCAAAACTAGGGCACACGCGACGGAACCAATGACGGACCATCACATCTACGACGGACCGTCGTCGGGGACTCGTCGTGTCATTAATGAAGCGTACCCGACCCGACCCGGCTGGGGTTTTTTAAAAATTCTTAATATTTAAAACCCTCACCCCTTCATTTCACCCATTTCCTTCCCTCTTCCTCCCATTTCCCTCCCTTTTCAACTTCCAATTTCCTACCTCTCTTTCAACCGATCATTTTCCCAAATTCCCCTATTCTTAAAAATCCGTTCTCTACTAGTCGGAGTCTGCTGCTTTGGTTCTCTACTTGATCACCAAGTACCTTCCTCGCTTGTTTTTCTCAAATTCTCAGGTATGTGTCTCTGATTTCTACCCATTTACATTGCATTTTTGTTTATCAATTAGTATTAACCTATTTCGCATTGATGGGTTCATTCTTTAATACATATTCTGTCTGAACTAGGTTGAGAATCCTTAAAATTGCATTGTTAAAACTCTAGAAATAGGTTCTTTTGCATTGCTAGTTTACTAGGTATTTGGGTTAGACACATGTAGGTTAAAACACTAAAAATTCCATTTGGGTCATAGGGGAAGATTGTGGCATCCCCACTTCTGTCACTGAATGACAGAACGAGACCCCGATGATGGACCGTCGTGCCCACGACGGACCGTCATAGGGTCCGTCCCAACATCCCCAACACCCCACTGTCCAATCTTTTCTAAGTGTCCTCCAACGGACACATGCGACGGACTGTGGATCCCACGATGGTCCGTGCTGCAGAACCGTTTTGGTTGTCAGAGATTCTGCTCCTAAGGGTCTCCGACTTTTTCCAATTGTCCTCTTACTGACATCTACGACGGACCGTCATACCCTCGACGGTTCGTCCTGTATAACCGTCACGACGGTCAGAGACCCCTCTCCTAAGGGTCTCCATACTTTTTCCAAGTGTCCCATGACGGACATCGACGACGGACCGTCATCATCACAACGGTCCATCTTGATTATCCGTCATAACTGTCAGAGACTTCCCTTCAGGGGTCTCCATATAAACATAGTTTAAGTAAGACATGATGGACCCCATGACGGTCCGTCGTACTCACGACGAGCCGTCACCTGGTCCGTCGTGTTTCACTGTTACAATAGAAATGTCATTACATCTTGACTTTTTTATTTATTTTGTGTCGTTTTGCTTGTCTTGTCTGCTCCTTCTAGTATTAATATTGATTCTTATAGGTACTAGCTATTATGGCACCAAAACAAGATCGAGTCTACGTTCGTGGGCAATCAAACTCTGTCGCCCCGTCTGCCCACCTGGTCATTGGCTCTGATGATGAGCGTGACCCCGACTATGTGCCCCCAGGCACTTCCACCCCATCCCGAGCTGCACGTGCTGCCAGAGTTACGCCCAAAAAGGTGGCGTCCGGCGTAGTCACTACCTCCCAATCCGATGAGGAACGCACACTGACCGGCACACCTTCTGGGTCAGCTACTCATGAAGAAGGAGCGTCTGGATCCTTAGGAGTTTCGTGGTCGGAGGAAGCCTCCGGGTCTGCTGAAGTCCCTGCACCCGCCACACCTGCACAGTTTGTCTCGTCTGATGAGGCTGACAGTTCTGAATCCACACCCGGCTCACCGGCTCGTGCTCTTACCTCGGTTGCCGACCAGCCCAACCGGTGGTGTGTTGACGGGCAGTATCAAGTTTATTCAGACGCAAAGTTTCTGAATGATAAAGGAGTCATGACATGGACCCTTATATTGGAGAGGCGGGTCCTTACGGGAAGTCTCCCGACTAAGCCAGAGATCCACAATCTCTTCACCAGACACAAACTAGAGTGGACAGCGCGTTCGTTGGGCCGTTATATTGAAGAGTTGGTCTGAGAGTTCTATGCCTCCTACATGGCTACTCACAGATCACAGATTGATAGGCAGGCTGCCCCCGCCAATTAGGCCCCACTGGAGCATGTTCGAGTACGTGGCATTCAGGTTGATATCTCCTTGCCTGCCATCCGCTGGTATCTATACGGCGAGGATGTTGATGCCAACCGGACCCCTCTCACCACCGAGTTTGACTACCGGTGGCAAATTGTCAAAGATGGCCAATTCTTGCGTGAGCCATCGCTGAGAGAGACCACCAAGAGGTGGATGGCCCTGCATTTGTCTGTTGATGGAGAGGGTGCCGACTGGGTAACCGAGCTGAAGGGAGCCATCAAGAAGGCTAACCTGACCTTCACAGCGAAGTTCTTATGGTTGATTGTCCGCCACTGCCTTTCCCCCACAGCCGCTGATAATATAGTCACATGGGATTGTGCAGTACTGATGGCGGCGATGATAGCCGGGTTTGAGGTGGACTTTGCTTGGCCTCTTAAAGGCGGTCATGCACGAGAGGGCTTTTAAGGTCACAACTACTTACCCTTTCCCTTGCATGATATTTTCTTTATGCAGGTCCGCAGGTGTGCCCATCTGGCACATTGATCAGCTCAAGACCCTGCTAGGCACTGTTGATATTGGCCTCATCAGGGATGAGGCCAATGAGTTGACTCCACGCAGAGGGCCCCATCTAGAGTTGCCTCCACTTGGTGACAATCTGGCTGATACGATAGCACAGGCTCGCACGGCTACGCAGGCTGCTTCCACTAACACCACCCCGGTCGAGTCTATTCCCGGGTAGTAGCACTGCCCCGAGCTCCTCTCGCTCAGCCCCTTTCTCCGCTCTGGTCCCGCTTGCTAGGGTCCAGAAACTAGAGGCACAAATGGCTACACTTCTGCATCACATCCAACCTTGGATGCAGAGGTCTATTGCTGAGGCATAAGAGCGCTTGGAGCGGAGAATTGTCCAGCATACAGAGCGGAAGATCACTGAGGTTCATCAGCTTTTGGATGCTTTTGAGTTGCGGGTGCTAGCCCGGACAGCCCCTCAGGTGGATGTGTCGACCCTTTAGGCTGCGTTCGAGAGTCTTCGCGCAGACATAGATATGATCTTAGAGGCTAGGGTGCCTGAGTCTGAGGCCCCTTCTGCAGAGCCTGCTGAGGACACAGTGATGGCGGCCTTATTCTCCACTTCGGAGATTCCACTACCTCTTCCTCGAGAGCATGCCAAGAGGCGTAGAGGTCGAGAGGAGGATGAGGCTAGAGCACGGAAGAAGGAGCGCCGTGAGATGGAGGCTGCGAGGAGAGCCTCGCTTGCTGATGAGGAGGCGCGTCAGATGAGGGCTGTAGAGTTAGCTGCTGGGGCATCTAGCTCCAGAAATGTGGAGATAGCGGGAGGCATCGCTGATAGTGTTGTGTCTGATGAGGACACTACTGAGGGTGTCCAGATTACAGAGGTAGTGGGTTCCGGGGAACCATACCCACCAGCTTGTGATCGTCGGCGCTTTGCGCCCCAGGTTTGCTTCACCTACCACTCTCGTATTTTAATTTTTTTTATGCATTGGGGACAATTGCATGTCTTTTTGTTGGGGGTGGGGTAAATGGAAAGTGAGTGCTAGGGTGAAGTTTGAGTATCCCAATTCACTATCCTCTTTTGGGGTTTTCTTGCCTGTGTTCTTTTTCCCCAACAGACTGATTATTTTTACTATTGAACCGGCATGTCTATATCTTGTGTACATAGTTTAAATCTGAAACATGATGGCTAAAATGATATCCTGATGAAATGAAAATGATGCATGACTAGGCATAGTAATTGATAAATGTGTGGTTCTAAGCATGACATAGAGATACACCACTGAATGACCCTAAGTCTAAAATCCGAACTGGGTGTCTGATAATCTGGTAGAGTAATGAGATGTCAAGTGAGTGTGAGGAAGATTTGAATAGTCCACTATTTGTACTGAGCTAGAACGTGCCTGGTTAGTCCTGCTAAAAGTAAGCTGTAATAGACAATTAGGAAAGTATCATAGGCCCTTGTTCAATATAGCCCATTTTTAGCCTAAATAAAAAAACCAAATGAAATTAATCTTTCTTTGATCCAAATGATTTGAGCTTAAACTAGACCTTTCTTTTTCACCCCAACTGATCTTTTCTGGGAATAATGTGTTGGCCCTGGTCCCTCCTTGGACATGTGCACCTCAACTTATGCCAAAAGCATAAGTTGAGGGTGGCTAATGCAGTAAACAACCTTTTTATGGACCTGACCCAACTTTGGGTATTGTGTACTTCGACTCATGGCAAAGTCATGAGTTGAGGGTGGCTATTATGAGGAATGCTCTGGAAAGTGGGGTTGAAAGAACAAAGAGAGAGAAAGAACAAAAGTAAAGTGACTCAAAAATCAGTTGAAAGAAAAGTGAAATAAAAAAAATACAATAAATACAAGCATGAATAGAAGAGAGTAACTTACACAAATGAAGAAAAAAAGGGAAAATAGAAAGGTGAAAGAATATGAGAAACTGGGCGAAATAAAATGATAAAAAGTGGTATGTTTAGCCGATATGTCAAGGAGGGAAAAAATTCACTAAAGTATACCTAAATATACCATACCTGACCCTGATCCTATGTTACAAGCTAAGAAAGTCCTATCGTGATCCTAAGAGTTGTATAGCGAACTTAAAGCAGTGAAAATAAGGGCAAGCTTATGGCAATATGTATGAAAGAGTTGTGAATTTGTTCTGAGAGTGAGTGTTGAAAAGTAATCCTTATACTCAAACTGAAACCATTGTGTGAAAAATGAGGATGTTGTTTTGAAGTGAGGACACTAGTTGCAATACCGGAAATATTAGCACCTCGGTGAGAAATTGAAGGGGTAGGTGTTAGTGCGTGGTGAGTCTGTGTCATGGTCTGATCCCACATAATTCAAGCCTAATAGTGATAACATACATAAATATGATGAAACTGATCGGGATTGATAGCTAAATGATTGCGAAAGCTAAAACATGGATACTATTGTACAAAGATTTTGTAGTTAGTCATAGTGCGTCGCTAGACGAAAAACAACGAATTTAAGTTGAGGGTACCGTGGTTTCACGGTATATTTAATGCTTTTCCCTTGAGTTTAGTGTGTGTCCAAAAGCCTTTTTGTATGCAAGATACTAGGAAAGAATTGTTATAGTTAGAATTATCAAGTTAGGAACCTGGGGAACACGTAAACCGTAGTTACTTTTATTAACTGATTAAACTCCAACATTTGAATCTGTTAGTTGTCTCCTTTAATTTAGCTAGTTATTTTTATTCATTTAGAAGTAAAAACCCCCCTTTTATTGTCTTTGTTTTCCAAGGAAATAATTGACTAAATACTAGTAATAATAGATTGAAGTTAAATCTGAACTATTTTCCTCGTGGGAACGATCCTAACCTCATTAGTTGGGTTCTTTACTTGATACGACCGCTTTACTTCTTATTTGAAAAGTAAGTTTGAGCGTATCAGCAGTACCTAATGACATTGTTAACTTAGACTATTTTTTATTTGAGTAATTTTTCCCTTTAATTTTGAAAAGTGGTAGCTAGATTTGCTTGTGGGTATATCTCTGCAAGTTTTATCATGTTATTGTCTTTTCTTTTGATTAAAATACTTTTGTTGATGAGGAAGATGACTCTTCTTGATAAACATAATGAAGTTGTTGTTGGTTGAGCTAGTTATATATTATTTTAATGTTGAAGGTATAGTATATTTTTGTAGAAGGAAATGCATGTATATATCTTATGATTTTGTTTGATCTTCTGCATAAAAAGATCTTTTCATTTTTTTCTTTTGGTATGAACTTCGGGAATGGAGGCGTCAAAGGTCTTATTCCCTGTCTCATTATTTCCCTAAAAAAACCTTTTGTTAAATTTTTTGGGAGGTTTCCTCCCCTTATTTGAAAATAAAAGTTGGATAGTAAAATTTTCCATCAAAAAAATGTATAACTTTTATAAAACACTATATTGAGTTGCATTGCAGTCATTGTTTATATTATTTGGAAATTGAGTAATTTATAGTGCTATAACAAAGAAGGCTAAGCAAAATCTAGGAGGAGAAGGTTTAATAATTTTTATTGCATAATTTTCTTGGTGTGAAAGTAAATTATTGTTAAACATATTTTTATATTTTATGAAATTACTCTCACCTTTTGACATACTGCTTAGGTAGGGAAATATAAGATTCTTTCCTAGCACACTTGTATGGATTCCATCTAATTGGCAGTACAAGGCTTTATTTGGGTGGTGAATGGAATGCCTAATGTTATTTCTTCATTTATATCCTAGGTTATTATAAAATCATTCATGAACCAATTCAATCATTGCATGTGTGCCCTATGGAGTTTATATTTATTTTAAGTTTTTCCTCTATTGCGGAGAATCGGAAAGTACCTTTATCTAGATACTTATATGGAACTAATCCTCAATAATGCAATTTTAATTTGCGATTGTTACAAATAATGCAATTTTATGAATGAAATACTTTTTATGTATAATTAATGTTATAGGTATGTGGTAGTTTTGCATTCTTATGACCGTAAATGCATTAATTCCTATTTAGATAGTGGTTGTTCAAGAGACTCTACTTCTTATTATTTTTCTCTAGGTTTGAATTTATATATTTCTTGTTCTTGATTATGTGGTAGATAATTTAATATTTTTTTAGTAGTTGTTTCGATTTCGAGGGTGTTGAGTCTTTGCTTAATATCATTTATTTGTAACAAAATTCTGCATGAATGCTTTCTAAAGTTGTTTCAGATTTAATTGGTTGTTTTAATTTAAATAAATCACTTTTCATATCAAAGGGTTTAATAGTTTTGTTATCATCAGATTGTTTATCAAGAATTAAATCCCTTAAGGCAATTAAGCATTTTTTCCCTTAAAATCAGGGCCTTTAATATGATCCATCATATCAAATAATATTTCCTTATTACAACTAGTGATAACATTTATGGAGTAATTTTTGTAGGTACAAATTGTACTATCGCATTTCCAAGTGTTTGATGACTTACTATTATCAGACTATATCTATATTTAGTTAATCATCATTACTTAGATTTTCATCATCTGAAGAGTTGTTTTCATTATGTTCTAGAATAGAATATAATTTATTCTTGAATTCTTCTTTTAATTCGAACATACTAATTTTATCTTTTCTTTTATTAGTGGTCGGGCTATCTTTTGCTTGATGTTGTATTTTTGTACAGCACCAATACCTTTAAGTGTTGTTTGTTTTGAATCTATTTTTACTAGGGACATGGTTCGATATTTTGGAACTCTTTTTGTAATGACAGGGTGTTTCTAATTTCTGGTAAGTCTAATGGCTCCTTTTAGTTCCTTTAGAAGCCTATTTTGATGGTGTGGCTAGTTTAACATAACGAAAGTCTTGCAAAAAAAATCTCAATTCAACTTGTGATATTTTACTATCTTTCTTTAGTTGATTATTTAGTTTCATATTTGTACATAATTCTAATTCATTATATTCATAAAACTTATGGGGTCATTATAGGTTAGTTGATTATAATATATTTTCCTTCAAATCTATCTTTCAATTTTTATCATAACCTTCTCACCAAATTGTATTGATAAACTGCTAATAAAATTTTCTTTTCAATAATTGCGATTGCAGTCTTTTTGAATCATAACTTTGTCCACGAAAATATCTTTGTACAACGTAAAGTCATCTAACTTAGGACAAGATATATTGTATAATAATTTTAAACTTCTATCTTGAAAGAATTGAGGTTCACTTATAAAGTGTTTAGCTATGCTATAAATTAAGCTACCAGTGGAATCTTTGAAAATTTAATTTTCTATAGTTTGCCCTTTACACTTGTCTTTAGTAATAGGATTAATAGTGTTGGTGTTTATTACCTTTTGCCTATTATCTTCAGTGCGATAGTTGTCCCACAATTTTTTTAATGTGTCAGTAAATCCGGTGATAAATAATGTAGCAACCTGTTCATCAAGTAATTCTTTTATTTTATATGGCATAATGGTCATAACCATTTCATGTAATTTATTATATATTTGATGTTTCAAAATTTCATCAATATTTCATTCCGCAGTTTCACTTCAACTATGTGAAGTTTGAGATATAAATTCATTTTCTTCGTACTGAATATCCGGAAAGGAAGGTCTATTGTAATAATTCTTTTTTGTGGAATAATTAGAAACTAATTTATTAATATCATTGTCATAGCTTCGGAAAACATATTTATGGCCTTGGATTTTAACTTTCATTAATTATTACTATAAGTTCACTATGAATTTCAAGCTTTTATTGAAAGTTAGGAAATCTATGTTTAATAAATTCAAGTATTTTAAATATTGGGTGAGTTTCTAAATTCTTATTTTTATCCTGTAAAAAGAACTTGGTTTATCCTTAATATTTGATTTATTATCAACTCTTATGATTTCATTAGACACCACATAAAATAGTTGATTTGTACAATTATTTTATTGTTGTATATTATTTATATCCTTATTTGTGGGATCACCTTTTTTATCTATTATATCCATCTTAAAGGGTGATGCGGTAATTACTTTACCCTCTATTCGTGAAGTAATTTATTCTAATAGGGGAATTGTAGACTCAACTACTTTATTGTTTGTAGCATATCTTTTATTAACAAACATATTTAACGACTCATTTTTGTCGTCTAATTTTCCTCTGCTTCCAAACCATCTAAAAATTTCTATGTTACATTTTAATCTTTTCATATTATTGAACCATTGATCTCTAAAGGTTTCTTTCTAATAAAAAATATATTTGTATATAACATTTTTTTAATGGAATTCTTTTGATTGGTCCATAGTTTGTCTTAATATATAATATCTAGTTGAAAATTTTCATAGAATCTAATCATCCGTAATGAGTCTTTTACTCCTTTAATTTTAATAGCCGTGGGAATTGTAGATTTTATGAGTTTAGAATTCCTAAGTTCATATTCTAGTTTAGGTTTTTTTATAAAAGAAATCTATCCCCTTTAGTTTTTTTTATCTATATCTTCTTAGGATATTTCATCATTATTATTGGTTATGAAGAAAGAAGGTATAAAAAATGACAATCTTCCACTTGAACAAACTTGACTAGAAGATTGGGATCGTATAAATTTAAATCTATTGATCCGTCTGGAAACTGAATTGCTTGGACAATATTTGAATTTTCTTTTTCAACTTCTGGCTCCGTTATGGATTACAAGTACCAATAATCTTTTGCAATACATCATCCCGTTTTATCATCTTTGGGACAATGAAGTTATTATGGTTATGATTGCTTACATGAGCATGGGAACACTTTTATTAGTTATCATTTTAGCCTTACGGGCTAAGGTAGTTTTCATTAGTCTATAATATACACTATATATTATGTCTTTTTATCTTGTATTAACCTTAATATTCATATTTTTAGTGTTACCATTTAATGTATTGTGTGTATTATTTTTTGATAATTGATATCTATTGAATAAGTAGGATAATTATAATACCCCAGATTCAAAAAAGGACAAAAAAATTAGCTTTCTAGAATTTGCAGGAGCCTAACACAAGGGCCACCCATGGCCTGTGAATGGGATCATGGACCGTAGGTGTGTCCCATTGATGGGAACCCAACAATGGGTTTAGACAATTGGAACCGCATCCCAAACCAACTTACAGTTGGTGGTTCTAAGGTCTGTGATCGACGACCTGTGGTCCAGACCCCCAAAAGAAAGTTACTGACAACCATCGAGGGGCAGTCGGTCTGCCCTTGGTCAGTTAATTGGTGGATGTGGGTCGTGAACTGACAGTTAAATTCAGGGGTAGTTGGTCTTTACCTAATTATTTTATCTCTATACTATGTCATTTTACCCTTCACAAAGACCCCCTATATAAGTCATATTGACCCCCGAATTTCCCAGTATAAATAATTCTCTCAAAATCACAAAAAGAAATCAAGTTCTTCCTCTCAATAATATTTCTCTCTCTAGAAAATTTGAAGAAGAAGGATTCAACCTAGGTTTCATGTCAATTCTCAACTCCTCCATTAATAATTATCTATTGGCTTGGAGGTATGATGGTTTTACTTCATGGATTCCTTCTATTCACAGAGTTCTCAAATTCCTTTATTTTCAAAGAGAGAAATCCCCAATTTAATTAAGGGTTTTTTCCTAAGTCATGTGTTTTTGTAAATGTTGATTTAAATTATTTTATTATGATCTTTTATGCATGAACTGATGAAATAATATGATTTTATAATGATTTCGCATGAACCCATGTAATCCCCATGTTTTTCAAGTTATGATCATATGTTGTAGTATTTTGATTATAACAGAAGAGTTTTATGAAATCTAGCATATCTTGAGAGAATTAAATGAATTTATGATGAAATCTATATCTAACCCATGTTTTTTAAAATTTTGATGATTGAAAGTGGGTTTTGAACCTTGAAAGGTAAATTATGGTATTATGCATGAAATCTATGTAAATGTTTTAAGGATGCTTTGAGAGTGAAGTGTAAATAATGATGATGTTGATGTGTTATTGAAAGGATTTCCTCATATACACAAAGAAGCATGATGTGAAAGGTTTTGTCGCATAATAAAGGGTTCTAAGATATAAAGGTCTTCTCACCTAATTGAATCAAAGATTAAGAGCTATCCTAATGAGACCTACATTTGATAAGTTATTGTATGATATATTTCCATGGGCAATGACTTAGGTTGGATTGGAAATATGAAATGCCCTTCCATGGATAGTAAGAACCAGTAAGAAATGACTATTCCGATAGATTTATGCTTAGCATCAAGAAGATATTCAGATGGAATCTCTCTCGTTAGTAGAGTTTGGGTTTCTAGAAGTATTATCCTTATACCTTACCTATATGCCCCTATAGGATTATTGTATATATAGACATTAGCTAGTATATCCACCTATGCTAGAAGTTATGGTCCTTACCTTGGCAACTGGGATAATACTTTTTCCTTGTTGGAGATACCGGGGATCATGTTATAGCTCACATAGTCTCTATGTAGGGTAAGAATACTTTCCACATTAGTAATTAAATAAGGTTATTTATAAAAGTACTGTATATGTGTTCAAAGATTTTAATGAGGTTATCTTGCATTTACCATGGTTTATGACTTATGCATTCTAACCCTTTTATATCATGTTTTAGGTTGGTCATTTGCATATCATGAAATGTCCTCTTTTGAATGATATAAATGTCTTGTGAATAGATATTATACTTAGTACATTGTTTTGTACTGATGCATACTCTTGCCTGTATTTCTAAAAATGTAGGGTTCTATAGTTAGGTTTCTCAATTTCATGGCTAGTGATTGATTTCAAAGTTCCCGATCTTCGGTGAGTCTTCATGCTATGATGAAAGATTTTCATTATTTTTAGTTTCCTTATTGTATTTCTAGCTTTGGACATGATGTATGGGTGTAAGATCCCGAAAATGACTTAGTGAACTAGAGCCTAACATGTTGGTCATGATGGTTTAAGGTCCTAAATAGGTCTATAATGTGTTATTGAGGCAGTATCTAAGAGTTTAGGTGATTTGGAAGTGAAACGTCAAGGGACGACTAAGACGTTCGACGACTAAGTTACCTATGTTCCTCATATGTGATTTTATGTGTTCATGTATGATTCATAAATTTATAAGATTCTTAATTTATTTATTATAGTGTATATAGGCAGTGTGTCAAGTTTCGTGGAGTTTGGAGGTCAAACGTTCATGCCGATAGAAAGATTTGTCTTGAAACGACGTTGTGTGTCTAGGCATATTTCGTTGAGTTTTACGTGTTTGTTTTGGATGAAATTCACGTGAGAGGTCCTAAACTTTTATACGAGTATGTTTTGGTTGTAAACGTGCGGGAAAATATACCCAAGGACCATCCAAGGGTCCTTGAGGAAGGACACAAGTTGGTGCCCAAGGCTGCCCAAGACAGCCCAAACCACGGAGGCAATCGACGCCCAGTGGGTCAGTCGACGCCCCGTTGGTGGGGTCTCCTCATTTCTTATATATCCATGGGAGAGGATAGGCCAACTACCAGCCTCAGTCCCAGACCACAGAACAAAAGGACAGTTCATTGGTCAAAGGACGGGCTGTCGTTTGGCAACCGTCTGTTTTACGTGTAGTTCACTGCCAAGTGAGGGGTGAACTTGTAAATTCACCCCACTTCCAAATAAAAGTATTGGCGGTTCCTTGGGTCATTTAGGTATTTTAACTATGTTTATAAGCCTAAAACACTTACAAGATTTCATTCTTCAAAATCAAAACCCAAATTTCCTTAGAAATTCCCTAGAAAATTAAAGGAAAGGATTGGAATTGGAGGTTTGAGTGGAGATTCTTCATCCAAATGAAGAATTATCTTCATTTATGTATGGTGTTTACCCATGAAACTCTATTCATCAAGGAGCCCAACTTTCAAAGATGTTTTCTAAAGTTTTCAAAGTTGAATTGTCCAATTTCATGATCTATGCATGGGTTCTTGCATTAATGGTTTTAATACATGGATTATGGATTGAATTGTCATTAATTAGATGATTTTAACTAAATTAACCTATGAACCCATGAATTGGATGAACCCTAGTTTTTGACAAAGTTATGGGTTACTTAATATTGACTTAATGTTCATGAATTCTAGTGTAGATTCCTATGGGTTATCTAATGATGCAAGAATTGTGTTCAATTTATATCTAGGTTGTATTAGATTGATGAATATGTATTAAATTGACCTAGTTTCATTTATTATTGTTATAATCGCATTGGATTATTGTTCATGACCATTGGTAAGGGCCTTATGATGTTGAATTGGTTGATTTAGCATCGAATGGAGGTTTTCAGGATGGAGTGGTGGTACGCTTCCCATTTCCTTTATTTTATGTTAATAAGACTTCAATTATATTTTTATTGGTATGGTTCACTAATGGTGGTGGTGTTATGTGCTTTACTTACAATTGATGTGGCCTTGTCGGCGTTATTTTAAGTAATATGATGATCATGGCCTTTTCGGAAACTACTTGAAGTGTTATGGTGATTATGTGAAGTATGATAATGTATACCTACATGATAAGTAATGTGAAAGTATATGTGGTTTCTTCTATTGATATTACTTAGGTGATCATGTTAGACTATGAATGTGGCTTTGTGTGTATTGTATTAGGGTTGATGTAAGCTTATCCTTACAAGACTATATGAGTCTATGATGGTCATATTGATGATAATATGATAGTGCATAGGATGTCTTAAAGAGGATATGGTTATGTATATGTGTTTCTAGAAGGACATGTAATATGAGTTAAAGTGAAGTATGTTGTGTCTTGTCTTGGTTGACTTGTGTCCCTCACTTGATGCATGTATGGATGTGAATATGAGATGTCTTTACTTAGGATGATAAAATCTCTTAGTCTTAAATATATTAGTGATATGTGACCTTAAATGATGTTAAAAGGGTCTTATATATGAAACCTTGATCCTAGTGGTAAGGTTATGAATGTTGAAGTCGAAAGCCAAAATGGTATCCTTCAAAGTCAAGGAATGATAGACATAGGGTTGATTGGCTGGAACGGCATCATATCAAACCTTAGGAAAGTCATGATGAGATTTTTGTCGCCATTGTGAGGTAGCCCTAATGGACCTTGCTTTGGTAGGGTAAATGTGATTGGGTTATGAACTTGATATAGAACCCTTTTATATGAACCTTAAGTGTAAATTACTCTATAAGAACAAAGGCTATCAACGAGTGAGTATGCTAAGGGAAGTAGTTCTAGTTAAAGAATGAGACTAGATTACAAAACATGCCCTTCATATTCCTTAACCATGTGCCTACATGGGATGTTTTCAAGTTCTACCATTGGCAAGTAGAACACCCTCATCGGAGTAGGTTAGAACTTCGGATTCCATGCTTTCTATCATGCTCTATGTCGGTTATTGCCTATTCTCATCATATGGGATACCTACTAGCATTAGAGAAATTCTAGTAAGTGGTGGTATGGGACACTATCTAGACATTACACAATAGGCTTTGAAGGTGTTAGTGAGACTCCCTAAGTCTTATCCAAGACCATTACTTGAATGTCCTTTATGTGTTGAATGTGTCCTATATGAACTAGTGAATGTAATGACTTAAGTTAAGTAATAAAGTATGTTAAATGAATAAGTACTTATCTAGAGTAGTTAAGGGTTGTCTAGATAAGGTGTGAAGGGGACATAGGAATGGTTACTTCGTACCATACCTGGATGAGTCTTAAGAATGACTCTAGTTAGGGAAGATGTTGATTATGTGGACATGATCTAAACATAGGTAGTCTGAAGGATTATTTTTGTAGTCATGAAGAGGTCAATCATGGACAATATCTTCTTGGTTTACTTAAATAAGTCTTTTGATAGCCATTGGTAAGAGAATGTCATATTATCTATATGTTGTTCATATGTTTGATGTCTTGTAAATATGTATGTGTATTATTATTAGTAGTCTTGAGGATTGTTTAGACATGCTTAGAGAGGGTGTATGGGCGGTATCTCTTTGTGTTGCTTAAGTGAGCCTTAGGATAGCTTTTAGTGGGATAATTACATGCTAGAAGATGTCTTGAGTGAAGGAAAGCAACTTCACTGTAACAGTGAAGAACTTCACTGTACAATGAACTGAAGCTACTCTAAAGTCGCTTAAAAATGTGTTAATTTGCTTAAATGATATCTTATGTGTTTCTAAGTTGATAAATGTTATTCTTATGATTATCACATGATTTTAAATGAAAAGATGTATATTTCCAATAAACATCCGTTTTCATGATTTTATGCATTATGACATACTTAGTACATGTGGTTGTACTAATTCCATGTTTTTATCTATCTCTATAGTGGTTGGTAGGTGAGGAGCATTTGGGAATCAAGACTTGGATCGTAGAATCATTCACGTGAAGTCAAAGTATGTCCTCAATTGACTCGAGGGCATATGTGGATGTCCTTTATGTCTTTTTTTTCAAAGTATTGTAATAGACTAAGTATTTCAATATTTTGAAGTATGGTCCGTGTCCCTGGTAAACTCGTGTCATTAGTTTGATAAGATTGAGTTTTCGTATTTCCTATGATTTTATTTGAAGAGATAGTTAAGACTATGAAGTATTTTGTGAAAAGTTTTTATTCTGAACTACTTTTCATTATGTATATGCGATGAATGATACGCAAGGGATTGTACAATACCTCCAAGAGATCAAGTACGCCGGTTGCAATCCGATATTGACCCTAACTTCTAGGGTGTGGTTTCGGCATGTGACAAGCTTGGTATTAAAGCATATGTTATTAAAGTAGTATTAGGAATTGAGAGATCTCATCAAGTCACGTCTAGTAGAGTCTTGACCATCGGTGTGAGTCGCAACACATCTATGGGTGAGAGGCTATAGGACGATAGAGTTTCCATTATTTTCTACTCCTATGTGTTGCCGTAGAGTAAAAGTTATGAGTAATCTTTTCTTCTGGTTTTCCTTGTGTTTCTAGGAAGATGAATACGAGAAGTACACCGACTAGGAGAGTTTAGGAGAATGATATTCAAGAGGAGATTCCTCCTAAAGTTGAGGAAGTTGAGCAAGTTCCTCAAGATGCTCAAGGTGAACAAGTCTCTATTGTGGGTGGAGGTAATGATGTTCCGGTGGTTCCTCCAGAGTTGAGTAATAGTGAGATTAGAGAGGCTTTGCTTGCTTTAGCCCGACCCATGACTACTCAAGCGAATTTGAGTATGGTGCCTAGGGTGAATGTTGTGGAGAGCATATGACGTCTAGGTTAAGAGATTTTGTGACGATGAATCCTCCTATATTTATTGGCTCTAAGGTGGGAGAGGATCCCGAAGAGTTCCTAGATGGAGTGTACAAGGTGTTGAGTGCCATGGGAGTTACATCTAGTGAGAAGGCGGAGTAGGCCTCGTACCAATTAAGGGATGTTTCTCAAGTTTGGTACACTCAATGGAAGGACAATAGGCCGGTGGAGTCGGGTCCGATTGAGTGGGAAGAATTTAAAGAAGCTTTTCTTCAAAAATACTTTCCCCGTGAGAGGAGGGAAGTTAAGGTAGAGGAGTTTATCAATCTCAGCAAGACAATATCAGTGTTGAGGAATACTCTTTGAAGTTATCTATGTTATCTAGATATTCCCCCTCCCTTGTATCTAATCCGAGGGATGAGATGAGTCATTTCTTGACGGGTGTCGCCGATCTAGTGAGGGAGGAATGCCGTACGGCAATGTTACATGATGATGTGACCCTATCTAGACTCATGGTGTATGCCCAATCAATTGAAAAGTCCAAACATAGAAGGATGTCTAGAAACTTGAAAAGAGGTTCTACTGACCAAGATCAAACTAGGTTCCAAAAGAGGTCTCAAACTTAAGAAAAACCTAGGAGTGCTAAGGTGAAATTGGAGAAAGGAGGTGTTTCTCAAAATGGATAGCCTGCATGTGTCACCTGTGGAAAGAGGCATTATGGAGAGTGTCTAAGGGGTACCGGGAGTTTCTGTGGTTGTGGTAAGGAAGGAAAGAAAGTGAGAGATTGTCCTAACATTGCTTCTAGAGGAAGAGAGGGTAAGAAAGATGCTCCTAATGTTACAAAGGATGATGCTCCAAATAAGAGGCGTTTCTATGCACTCCGGATTATAGGAGAGAAGCCGGATGGTTGTGAAGATGATGAGGATATGTCCTTGCTTTTCTCTTTTAAGTGATATGAGTTCTAAGTATGGGAGTATGGTTAGTAGATGTGATATAAAGTCATAGAAGCAAGTCGCATGTTGCATGATATTTAGGAGTTTTGTTGAAATTGAATTTCATTAACTTCTTGCATTGTGTATTTTATGAAGTTATGATTATGTTGTATCATGTGTTTATATGATGTTACCTTGCATATTAGCATGTTTCTATCATGAATTGCCTAAAAGTTGCAATTTTTGAAAAGTTGCATAAAATCATTGTAAGGGTAATGTATATGAGTATGATATTGAATATAATATGAGTTTTTCTTATTTGGAATAAAGCATGTGAGTTTTGTAGCATGATGAGTTATATAATGTCTTATAGTTTCTCGTTGTGTTGTGAATCTCTAGATAATGTGAAATTGATGTTTTATTCTTTATTATGTGTAATATGGTATGGTTAAGAGCTACTAATTGTATCGCTATTCTTGGAAGTGTTCGAATAGTGGCAAGTGTCATTCGATGACGAATGTTGTCCAAACGGGGGAAAATGTAAGATTGCTGAAATGACTTAGGTGAACTAGAGCCTAACACGTTGTTCATGATGTTCTAAGGTCCTAAATAGTTCTATAATGTGGTATTGATGCAGTGTCTAAGAGTTTAGGTGATTTAGAAGTGAAACATCAAGGGACGACTAAGACGTTCGACGACTAAGTCACCTATGTGCCTCATATGTGGTTATGTGTTTATATGTGATTCATGAATATATAAGGTCCTTAAGTGAGTTATTATAATGTATATAGGCAGTGTGTCAAGTTTCGTGGACTTTAAAGGTCAAACGTCCAAGAGCGTTCATTACGTTCAAAAGGTTTGTCTTGAAACGACCTTGTGTGTCTAGGCATGTTTCGTCGAGTTTTATGTGTTCATTTTTGATGAAATTCAAGTGAGAGGTCCTAAAATTGTATATGAGCATGTTTGGATTGGAAACGTCGGGGCAAATATCCCCAAGGACCATCCAAGGGTCCTTGAGGAAGGACCCAAGTTGGTGTCCAAGGCTGCCCAAGTGAGTATGGTACGGGAAGTAGTTTTAGTTAAAGAATGAGACTATATTACAAAACATTCCATTCATATTCCTTAACCATGTGCCTACATGGGATGTGTCCAAGTTCTACCAATTGCAAGTAGAACCCTCATCGGAGTAGGTTAGAACTTCAGATTCCATGCTTTGCTATCATGGTCTATGTCAGTTATTGCCTATTCTCATCATACGGGATACCTACTAGCATTAGAGAAGTGCTATGAGTTTAGGTGGTGGTATGGGACACCTATCTAGACATTACACAATAGGCTTTGATGGTGTTAGTGAAAGTCCCGAAGTCTTATCCAAGACCATTACTTGAATGTCCTTTATGTGTTGAATGTGCCTATATGAACTAATGAATGTAATGACTTAAGTTAAGTAATAAAGTATGTTAAATGAATAAGTACTTATCTAGAGTACTTAATGATTGTCTAGTTAAGGTGTGAATGGGGCATAGGAATGGTTACTTCGTATCTTACCTAGATGAGTCTTAATAATGACTCTAGTTAGGGAAGATATTGATTATGTGGACATGATCTAAACTTAGGTAGTCTTAAGGATTATTTAGGTAATCTTGAAGAGGTCAATCATGGACGTTATCTTCTTGATTTACTTAAGTAATTCTTTTGATAGCCTTTGGTAAAAGAATTTCATATTATCTATATGTTGTTCATATGTTTGATGTCTTGTCAATATGTATGTGTCTCATTATAAGTAGTCTTGAGGATTTTTTAGACATGCTTAAAGAGGGTGTATGGGCGGTCTCTCTTTGTGTTGCTTAGTGAGCATTAGGATAGCTTTTACTGGGATAATTACATGCTAGAAGATGTCTTGAGTGAAGGAAAGCAACTTCACTGTAACAGTGAAGAACTTCACTGTACAGTGAAGTGAAGCTACTGTAAAGTCGCTTCATAAATGTGTTTTGCTTAAATTTTACTCTTATGTGTTTTGAGTTGATAAATATTTTACTTATGAATATGATCTGATTTTTAAATGAAAAGATGCGTATTTCCAAGAAATGTCTGTTTTCATGATTTTATGCATTATGCCATACTTAGTACATGGGGTTGTACTAATTCCATTCTTTTATCTATCTATATAGTAGTTGGTAGGTTAGGAGTATTTGGGAAGAAAGACTTGGATCGTAGCATCATTCAAGTGAAGTCGAAGTATGTCCTCAATTGACTCGAGGGCATATGTGGATGTCTTTTATGTATTTTGTTTCGAAGTATTGTAATAGATTAAGTATTTCAATATTTTGAAGTGTGGGCCGTGTCTCAAGTATTCTCGTGTCTTAAGTTTTATGAGATTGAGACTTAATATTTCCTATGATTTTATATGAAGAGATTTTTAAGACTATGAAGTATTTTGTGGAAAGTTTTAATTCAACACTACTTTTCATTATGTATATGCGATGAATGATATATAAGGGCTTGTACAAGACCTCCGAGAGGTCATGTTTGCCGGTTGCAATCCGAGATTGACCCTAACTTCTAGGGTGTGGTTTGGGGATGTGACAATGGGCTAGGCCCAATTTTATTCTATTGTACTCGATTGCTATTGACACAAGTGTTTTAGACTTCAGCTTTTCCTTTGTCAAACATATTGGACTTGAACTATTGTTTTACTTCTATTGTTCTATTTATTATTTTATTAATGCAAAGTAGATTCTATGGGTCCCTAGGGGTACTATACACCATGTTACATCTAGGGGGTACCCCTTGGTAATGATAAACTTGATATCAGAGCACAAAGTTTAGAAAGGTATTAGGATATGTTATAAGCCACGTCGAGTAGAGTCTTGTTTATAAATATGAAGCTCACTACATTTATGAACGATATACCACAAGACGTTTAGGAAAATCTACTTCTTTCATTACTCTAATGTCGTGCGATAGAATTTAACTCTATAAGCTCTCTAGTGATCCCTATCACATGCTCTACGTGATATGTCTCCTCGAAGAGCTTACACTAGAAGGAATGTGAGGGAGAATGAGGTATGAGAAGCTTCAACCATGCTCGTCAGGTTTTAGTTGATCCTTTTTCCCATAAAGTGACTAATCCAATATTTAGGGATGTTTTTCAAGTGTTGGCTCAAGCAGTGAAGGCTCAAGCAAACAAAAAGGTTCCAGTTCCCTTTAACCCAAATATTGGTACAATAAAATCTTGAGTGAGGGACTTTACTTGGATGAATTCTCAAGAGTTTCATGGTTCTGAGATTTAAAATACCCTTAAGAGTTTGTTGATGAGGTTTATAAGGTTTTGGTGATCATGGGAGTGATGCAGGTGGAGATGGCAGGTCCTTTTTATTGGGAGAAGTTAAGCTCCACCTTTCTTAATAGTTTCTTTCCCTTTGAGATGAGGGAAGCCAAGGTGCTTAATTTTTTCAAACTTCGACAAGGGAGTATGAGTGTGAGAGAATATCTTCTATAGTTTATTCAATTTTCTAAGTATGCTCCAACATAATAGTTGTTAATTCAAGGGAAAAGATGAGTAAGTTTGTTCCGGGTGTATAATAAATGGTGATAAAGAGTCTCTGCTATTATCATTAATTACATGTACATCTCTTGTCTAATGGTTTATGCCTAATAGATTTAATAGGAGAAACTAAAGGATAAGTCTATGGATACTAAAGAGAATAAGATCGGTGAAGGTAATTTCTCTAATGCAAGGTCTGATAGACATACTCTTCCTAAATTTTGATAATGGTTTTCCGGTAAAGGTTCCTCTTGTTACTCTTAGGTTCAACAAAGATAGGGTTTCTAACCCTAAGCCTTAAGGAGGTAATGATAGTGGATCTACGTTGCCCATATCTTGCTATACTAGGTGTGAAAGAAGCACTCTTCAATTGTTGTAAGAGTGGCCTTAAAATGAGGGATTTCCCATGATTATGCTTAAACTAAAAGAGTGAAATCACACTCCTCCTAATCCTTTGGGTTCCAATGCACCTAAGGAAAACCGATTTTATGCACTTCTGACTTGTGGACAAAGAAGTTTTTTGTGATGTGGTTTCTAGTATGTTGAAAGTTTCCCAACTTGATGTTCATTCTTTAGTTGATTACGGTGCTACCTTGTCTTTTGATACGACATATGTTGCTTTGAGGTTTTATTTGTTTCCAAATGTGTTAGATTGTTTTTCGGTCGCTACTCCTATTGGTGAATCTATTTTGGGTGAGAAGGTCTATAGAATATGTCCCGTTTCCTTGTCCCTTAGAGTTACTCTTGTTGACTTGATAGAGTTTTATATTCTAACCTTTGATGGCATCTTTGGTATGGATTGGTTACACTTATTTTATAGTTTTATCAATCGTAGAACTCGTGTAGTCAAGTTTCATTTCCCAAATGAGCCTGACCTAGAATGGGAAGGGGGAAATTCTATGCCTAAGAGTCAGTTTATCTCTTATCTTAGAGCTAGAAAGATTATTTCTGAGGGTTGCATTTACCTCTAGTTAAGGTGAGAGATATAGATTTTGAAACCCCTATTCTAGAGTCGAACCCTGTTGTTAATGAGTTTTTGAATGTGTTTCCAGATAATTTGTCAAGTATTTCTCCTGAAAGGGAAATATGCTTTTGTTTTGACCTTCTCCCAAATACACAACTTATTTCTAATCTTCCTTACCTCGTATGGCTCAGTCACAACTTTAGGAGTTGAAAGAATAATTGAAGGAATTGTTTGATAAGGGTTTAATTCGATCGAGTATATCTCTATAGGGTGCTGCAATTTTGTTTGTTAGAAAGATCTCTTTGTATGTTTATTGACTATGGTAACCTGAAAAATTTAACCAATTCGAATAAGTATTCTCTTCTAAGGATAGATGATTAATTTGACCAAATTCTAGGAGCAAGTTACTTTTCCAAGATTGATCTTAGGTTGAGTAATCACCAATTGAGGGTGAAAGAGGATGATATTCTGAAGAAGGATTTTCGAACTCGGTGTGGTCATTATAACTTTTAGTAATGTCTTTTGGGTTGACTAATGTTCCGGCGATGTTTATGGATTTGATTAATAGGGTGTTTAGACAATACAGTGACATGTTTGTGATTGTGTTCATTGATGATATATTGATCTATTCGAGAGGTGAGAATACACTTGTTGATCATTTGAGGAACCTGTTGGAAATACTTAAGGACTAAAAAATCATTGTGAAGATTATATAGATTTCCTGGGCCATAGCGTTTCAAGTAAAGGTATTGAGGTAGATCCTATGAAGACAGATGCAGTCAAGAGTTATCCTACACCTGTAACCCCTTCAGATATTAGATGTTTCTTGGGTTCTTCTGGTTACTATAGAAGGTTTATTGAGGTATTCGCTTCAAGAACCTCTCCTTTGACGTATTTGACTAAAAAGAAAGCTAAGTTCATATTGTTCGATACATGTTAGAAGAGTTCCCAAGTGATGGAAAATAGACTTACTTCCTCTCAGGTGTTGACTTTACTAGAAAGGAGAGATAGTTTTGTGGTTTATTTTGATTCCTCAAAAATTGGGTTGGAGTATGTACTTATGAAAAATGGAAAAGTAATTGCCTATGCCTCAAGACAACTCAAGATACATGAAATGAATTATCCTACCCATGACCTCGAACTAGCGGCGGTAGTTTTTGACTTAAAGATTTAGAGGAATTATTTGTATGGTGTGAATGTAGATGTGTTTACTGACCAACAGACTTTGCAATATGTGTTTAATCAGAATGATCTAAATCTCCGCCAAAGAAGGTGACTTTAAACTGTTAAATGATTATGATAAGAGTGTTCTCTATCACCCCGGAATGAAAAATGTGGTGCCAAATGCTCTTAGTTGGTAATCTATGGGAAGTGTGGGTCATAGTGAAAAAGATAAGAAAGAGTGAGTTCGAGATGTTCAAAGATTGTCTTGATTATGTGTTCGGTTAGTGGACTCCACAAAGGGTGGTGCTATGGTCCACAACGGCTCGGAATCATCTTTAGTGATAGATGTGAAAGCCTAAAGAGGTCTTGATTTACTTTTTGTTGACTCAAAATAAGTGATTCTTAAGAAATCCGTTCAGTATTTCTCCCAAGGGAAGATGGTGTACTAAGATATGAAGGTCATTTATGTGACACATCCCAATTACATAAGGTAATTTATCTTGTCAGAAGATCATAGTTTGTAGTATTCCATTCACCCGGGAGCCACCAACAGATAGTGTATTTAGCGGGAAGTCTATTGGTAGAATGGGATGAAGAGAGATATTGCAGAATTTGTCACTTAATGTCCAAATAGTAACCAAGTGAAAGATGAACATCAACGTCAAACTTAGAAGTGAGAAGATGTGACTTTGGTCCAAATAATTATAAAGACAGTTTCCAAAGGTTATTTGGGTATTATAAATAGTTTTACAAGTATTAAACACCTAGATGAATTCATTATTCCAAATCAAAACCCAAAATATCTAAGAACTCCATTGGAGACAAAACTCAAGATAGATCTTGGATTGAAGATTTCTTAGGTGATTCTTCATTGATTCTTCATCAAATTCGTGGTCTAGCATAAATTAAGGTATGACCTTCATCCTTTAATCTCTTTTATTCAAGGAGCCAATCTTCAAAGTGAATTCTAAAGTCTTTCAAAGATGAACTTGTCAAATTTTGTAATCTATTTGTGGCTTCTTGCATAAAATGTTTTGAATCATTGTATATTGATTGAATTGTTGTAAATTATATGATTTTAACCTAAAAACTATATGAAACCATGTAATTCATGTAACTCTAAGTTTGACTACTTAGTGGGTGAGCTCATTTTTTCTTAATGTAATTTAATTCTTACGTAGTTTGATTAGGACTATAGAATAATGAATGAATCATGATAGAATTGTTAGTTGGCTACCCTAATTTCCTAAGTTCATGTTGTATTATCCTTGATTCTTTATGTATTGTAATTATTTGATTGATTTCATGATCATGACCATTGGTAAGGGCCTTCGAGTATTGTGTTGGTTGAGTTATCTATGGATTGAATTGTGAGGATTGGATCAATGGTATGTTGGCCTAAAATTCTCTATAATATGTAGTCTAGTTCTTAGATGATGATGATGTTTGTATGGTCCACTTATGGTTGCGGTGTTATGTGCTATACTTGTGAATTATGTGGCCATATCGGCATTACTTTATGAATTGTTAATCAATGTGGCCTCATCTACATTACTTTATGTATTACAATATTTTTATGTGATAGCTTGAATATGTGATTATTGTGAGAGTCTATATGACTTATGTGTTTATGTGGAGTCAAAGCATGAGTCCTTCTAATTGATGATGTGTGTGTCTAGTAGACTATAGTTTACCCGTTAGGTGCATCACTTGATGTTGAAGTATGATGTTTCTTGATATATTATATGATACTTGTGATACTTAGATTGATCATACTATAGTATTGGATAGGGTGACCTATAGATGACATTGGTTAATCCTATGTGCTTCTTGAATGATATGCTATACGTGATATGGTGAAGTATGAGTATGTCTTATTTTGGTAGACTTGTGTCCCTTACATGATACATGTAGAATGAGAATATGAGTTCTTGACTTAGTATATTAAATATTCTTAGTCTTGTATGTGTGATTGATATATGACCTTAAACGTAGTTAAGAAGGTCATTATGTGGAACCTTCAACCTAGTTGGAAGGTTATGATATCCTTGAATTCTAAAGCCGTAATGGTATCCTTCTTCTGTGAATGGTGGACCTAGGGTTGACATGCTGGAACGACATGAAATCATCCTTAGAGAAGTCATTGAGCTATCCTCTTGACAATTGTAGGCAGCCTTAGTGGACCCTTTCTGGTAAGGTGTAATGTGATTGGGTTGTGAACTAGATATGGAACATATTCATGTACTCCTTTATTGGAATACTCTATGAGAACAAAGGCTAGCACCGAATGAGTATGGTTTGGGAAGTAGATCTAGTTAAGGATTAGGCTAGAGTACAAAGAAATCGTTCATATTCCTTAACCATGTTCCTACATGGGATGTGTCCTAGTTCTACCATTAGCCCGTAGAACAACCCTCCATCAAAGTAGGTTCATGACTCCAGATTCCATGCATAGCTAGTATGGTCTATGTCTGTTATTGTCTATTCTCATCAGATGGGATACCTACTAGTGTTTGATAAGTTCTATAATGGTTAGGTAGTTGTATGGGACGCTATCTAGACGTTGCACGATTAGGCTTTGAAGATATTAGTGAGTGAGTCCCTAGGTCTTCTCCAAGACCATTACTTGAATTTCCTTATGTGTTGAATGTCTTTCAATGAACTAGTAAAGATAATGACTTAAGTTAGAAAGGCATGTTAATGAATAAGTACTTACCTAGAGTAGTTTAAGGGTTGTCTGATTAAGTTATGAAGGGGGCATAGAAATAGTCACTTCATGTCTTACCTAGGGAAGTCTTAAGAATGACTCTAGATAGGGAAAGTAAATTGATACAGTAAGCATGATTAAAGGATTATTTATGTAATCTTGGAGAGGGGATATGGGCGTTCTCTTCTTGAATAACTAAAGTAAGTCTTTTGATAACCTTTGTGAGGAGAATGTCATATTATATGTATAATATGATGGGGAGTGATAATGATGTTATTTTAGGTAATCTATAGGATCTTTTAGGTGTGTGTTAAGGGATTGTATGGGCGGTCGCTTCATGACTCACTCAAGTGAGCCTTAGAATCACCTTTTGTAGGAGGATCTCATGTTGAAGTCAGTGTGCATTCACTGTAAGGTTACTATGATTTTATACTTACTGTGATTTTGGTATAAATTGAGTATAATTTGTAATGTTTCCTAAATGTGAAGTTTGTTGCTTAAATGTGGTTCATATACTTTTGATATGAAGTTTTAATCAAAAAGAGCATGTTTCTCATAAATGTCCATTTCTCATGATTTTATGCATTATGCTATACTTAGTACATGCATTGTACTAACTCCATACATTTAGTTATATCTAAAGGTGTAGATGGAAGGTGAGAAACGTCTTGAAGAAAATCTTGAAAACTAGGATTCTTTCAAGAAAGTTGAAGTATGTCCTCACTTGACTCGAGGACATAACTATCTTTACACTTCTTTTATCCAAAGTATTATAATACACTAATTTATTTCTATATTCGTATTGTATGGGCCGTGTCCCAAGTATTCTTGAGTCTAAGTTTGGCATATGTTGAGACTTAGTATTTTCCTATGATTTTTATATGAAAGATGTTTTAAGATATTTCTTGTGAGAAGTTTTAATTCCGCACTAATTTTCATACATGTGTGCAATGAATGATGTCAAAGGGTTTGTACAAGACATCTGAGAGGTCAAGTAGGCCGTGTCACACTCCAAGAGTGCCATATCTTCTAGGGTGTTCCTTCTGGGTGTGACAAGAGATATACCATCTAATAATCCACGACACAAACATGCTGAAGGCAAAGAACAAAAGGTAACGAACCAAAGAAGGGCGAATCACCATGTCATTCGCTGATCGCGACTAACCTTGCCGAAAGGTCTGCCACAATACTTAATGTGAAATCTATAAATACTAGTTGTAGGTGTTATTTTTAGGTAGTCCGAACATTATTATTAATTTTTCACTTTTTAGAACTTTAGTGTTTATATATTTCTCTCAAGTTTGGAGAGGGTTTTTGGGAGACTTGAAGAAGGAATGGTTTCATCTTCCCCAAGTTGGAAGTGGATCTTCTCTATCCTTCTTCATTTACTCATATTAATGTGTAAATTCTTATATCCATTTTATTTCATTATCATTTTAGGTGTAATTTTTTATTGCTTGATGTGTGGATAAAACCCCCCATTCTAGGGGTGTGATTTAGCAAACATGAGTTGATATTCTTGATGGGACTTGTTTGTAGATATATTAGATGTATTTTAATGGTGATTTCACCTAGGGAGTATGGTTTAACTTAATGGGTTTGTAGTTGAAAATATAAACTTACCCATGTGTATTCGGCTTGCATGAGAGGGAGGTCGTGAAACAAGGACTACTAGACTGATGGCCTGAGGATTGGGTCGACATGAGGTTCAGCCCGGAAGGGTGAGCCCTAGCCCCATGTCCTAACATTCAACTCGAGAGAGTGAGTGGGGTAAGGCGTAGGTTGGTCTTCATGGGGCAAATGGGTGTCTGATACGAATGCATTTTAACGGGGTAAGTTGCCCAAGAGGGAACTTACTTCCATCGAAAGCTTAGCCTAGTCACCATTATCTTTCAAAATTTCTATCGAAAACATGTACCCAACTACCTATCACAACTTATTTTGCGGTCACACCCAACGAAGCTCTCCCCGGACTTGATTTTCTTGTTACTTTTGTTGATTTACTATACTTGTGATAAAACCACCTTTTGATATTTAACACTTTGGTGTTACCCCTTTGATTTACAATATTTTTATAAGTTAATGTCTTTAGCTACGACTAATTAGAATGAAATTCTAATTGACTACATCTTCTCAAAATCTCTTCCTTGGGGCACGACCCCTACCCTTATTGGGTCACTAAACTATCGACCCTCGTAGACAATGATACACTAGGCTAGTGTCGTCGGTCACGATAAGAATCAAAATGGCGCCGCTACCGAGGAGTGGTGTTATGTGAAAATGTAGTTAACTGGAACTCTTGTTTTTCTTAGTTTTGGTTTTACTAATCTTAGATGTAGTTTTGTTTTCTTGCTTGAAGACCAACGCAGGAAAACAAACATGAACGAGCACTATGGATATCACACATATAATCCTCTTCTTAAGTTATTGAACCTCAAGGATAATGTTCAAATAGGCAGGAGAAAAGACAATTCTTGAAATATAGATGAGGTGCAAAGAACTTTGCAAACTTGCCCATCTCATGAAATACCTGATAAGACACTAATGGATTGCTTCTATCGGGGTCTCAAACTTTAAAATAAAAGCATACTTGATCACCTTTTGAAGGCGGAATGCTGAGCCAACCCTACAAGTTGTTGTGACACTACTTGATTGAATGGATGAAACCAACAAAGAGGCCCAAAAGAAATACAAATGGGATAAACTGGTGGCGCATGGGTGATGGGATTGGAAGAGCAAGCCAGGGAGAAGGACAAAAACTTCTGCCTTCGAGAGTGTAAACAGAGGAAGTGTCATGAGAGTGTGCAAAGTGCCGATACCCTTTCACTGGTCCAGCACAAACTTGACGAGCATGACAAGAAATTGAATGACATGATGGAAAACATTGACACGCTAAATGAAGTAACTACTTCAAAATCCATGACCATTCAGCTGCAGAATGCACTAATTACCCATTTGATGGCATGTCACTATCCTATGTTCACCGAGGATTCACCTAATTACACCATGGGTGATTCCAAGGGCGAAGAGTAGTTTTATACTTGCGTCGTTCCGCGACGTTAACTCAGGCTTTTTTTGGGAGGCAACCCAAAACCCATCATTATCTTTTGTTTGCATATTAATAAAATGATAGTGTCTTAGTTTTACTGATAGAAGTGTGGTAGGTGATATGAAGGTGCAGAATGGCCAGAAGCAGATCTAGTTGGTGAGCCGCCAAAGACACGGACGATAAATTCTATTTTCCCATTGAAATCAATGTATCTTTAGAACTTTGAGTTTGTAAAACCCGATGAGCTCAAGAATGTTTCAGCGAATCACCCACTAGATCGACGACCCCGATGAATCACGTTGTTGGAACATCCAAGTTTGCTAAGCAGTTCTTTAAAACTTGGTGAAGTACAAATTTGTTTGGCGATGCACTGAACAATTGAGAAGTTAAAGTTGTCGCTAAATAGGAACAAACGGGATAAGTTACAAGTGAACACACAAAAAGATAACTAATGAATCATTCGAGAATGTGGGTTGACGACGCGCGGATTCGATTGCTAAAAGTATTGTACAAAGCTTAATGAATAGCTCGACAACATCCAACGTCCCGACCATACGTTAAGCAGAATGCTATATGTGTTGAAGGGCTCAACTAGAAGCAACTGCTTAACCAAGATTACTCTCTATTCCTATTTCAATCTTTCTTTAATTTGACCTTTGGATCATTGTTGTATATTTGAGGGCAAATATTTTCTTTTTTATTTGTGGTGGGATGAGGCTCACTTTGCTTGCTTGTTACAAATATTTGTGTTTTTCTAATACAATTGGGTTGTCTATTTTTATTGTGTTTTAAAACTGCTTTGCGATTGTTTGATATAAATCCTTTATGTTTTTTTAAGTGCAAATGATTTTGACCTTCCAAAAAATTTTCAGTTTTTTAAAATTTTTGCCACTTCTTGTATTGATGGTGGTTATTTTCGTACAAAGTTAAGTCTCAGTTTCGATTAATACCGATGACTTTGAATAGTGCTCTCAACCCAACAAATATGAATGAATGAGACCAAATGAAGTTACATAGGCAATATGTGAACTCTTTGCATATCGATATGATTAGCCATGTATCAAATTGATTTCTCTTGTCATGATTATTGCACACTAGAGAAAGTGTGTAGTCTTGTTTTTCTTTAATATTGATGCTGTGTGTGATGAGATTAGTTGAACCATGAATGAATGAACCTATAATTTTCCTAGTTAGTCTGATTGCATTAGAAAGGTGTCATCTTGAAATGATCTTAGGCAATTTTAAAAAGTGTGAGCCAAATTTGACATACACCTATTTTGTGACCTACCTGCCCTTGAGCCTTATCCTTAATTGGAAGAAAACTTGATTAAACCTAGAACTTTACTCTATCTATTGCCTATAATCCTCATAACTTGTGATTTAGTGAATATCCAAAAGCTTAAGTTGGGGGTGTGGTTAAAAGGAAAAGGAGAAGACAAGAAGTTCAAGAAAAGTCTCCTCAACTCATGGTGTTACAAATAAAATGGCAACCCTCTATTTAATAAAAGAGAAGAAAAAGAAAAAAAAAGAAAGGAAAAAGAATGAAAAAGAAATATTATGGGATAATGGTCCATAAGAAATTTGGGTTTCCAAGAAATCCATGGAGTGAAATAATAGGATGACTTAGGAGCACTAAAAGAAAATTGGTAGAAGAAGGTGGAGGAGCGGAAGTGTTTGTGAGCTCCAGAGTTCACGAGGATTTTTAGTCACTAAGACTAAATGGACATACCTTTGCACTCAGACCCATTACAAGCCTTAGAAAGACCTTTTTTATAATGACTAAGCCAAACCAGAGTAGATAGGAAAATAAGGGCAACCCTATGGGTAAAAACATGCATTGTGTTCCTCTTTTTGAGTAAGCGTTGCATCTGATTCCTCACCTTAAAATGATTTAATTTTGTGTGTGAATATGGAATCATTGTTTGTGTGAGGACATTTTTATACTGTTGTTTAACTTTAACTTGCATTAGTAGCTAGTATTGTGAGCATGAGAATCTTTGGTAATGGTGTGTCACAACTTGAATCTTTGGGTACACAAGTGATTTTTGCATGAGTAGTTTGAGTCTTATTGTGCATATTCATGATTTAGTCTTGTGTAGGAATATTCTAGACATCCTATTTGAAATGCTAAACTGAGTTTTACTTGCGGACAAATATAAGTTTAAGTTGAGGGGTGATGATGAGTCCACCAATTGGACTCATTTAGGGCTTTATTTTTATAGGAATAGTGTCTTCAAATGCTTATTTTGTCTCAATATCTGATGAAATCTCCTATGTTTCATGTATTTAAGTTTTAGTGGAAGAATGGACACTTAAGCGCAAAAAAAGAACAAAAAGGCTGAAAAAATGTAAAAGTTGAAGCCTGAGCCTTGCCATCACACTTGGAGAATTGCCCAAGGTAAGCACTCCTCCCTTTGTTCCAATACCCGAAGCCCAGAAGGAAGTGGATCAAAAGGCAATGACAAAAGAATTTGGCATGTCTCCGATCAGTTTCGCAAAGCATATATGTACCTCCCGATGATCCAAGACATAAACATGCTATACCCAAAGCACAAAAGGCGATGAACTGGAGGAAAGGAGAATCACCGAGTCATTCGGCGATCGCGAGTAACCTTGTCGAATAGTCCGCCACAACACTTAAATTGAAATAAATAAATAATAGTTGTAGGTGTTATTTTTAGGGAGTCCAAGCATACTTATTAATTTTTCACTTTTAACAGTTTTAATTTTTGTATTTTCTCTCAAGTTTGGAAAGGGTTTTTGTGGGAGACTTGAAGAAGCAAGGGTTTCATCTTCCCCAAGTTTGAAGTGGATCTTCTCTATTCTCTTCCTTTGCTCATATTAACGTTAAATTTCTTATACCCATTTGATTTCATTATCATTTTAGGTGTAATTTGTTATTGCTTGATGTGTGGCTAAAAATCCCCATTCTTGGGGTGTGATTTAACAAATATGAGTTAATATTCTTGTTGCCTCTTATTTGCTGATAGGCTAGATGTATTTTAATGGCGATTTCACCTAGTGGTTGTGGTTTTACTTATTGGGTTTGTAGTTGCAACTACAAACTCACCCATGTGTTTTTGGGTAGCAGTCGCATCCCGAGACCACACCCTAGAAGATATGGCACTCTCGGAGTGCAACCGGTGTACTTGACCTCTCAGAGGTCTTGTACAAGACCTTCCGTATCATTCATCGCATATAAAACATATGAAAAGTAGTGCTGTCACACCCTAAATCTAGACCCCAGATGAGACCGACGTCGTTAACCTCTTAGAGGTCGCAGACAAACCTCGTCTTAGTTTACCGACGTCGTTAACCTCTTAGAGGTCGCAGACAAACCTCGTCTTAGTTTTCATCACAATCATACAGTTAAATTTGCAGAAAATTCAAAACTTTTTAATACTTAATGAAGTGTACATAGGCTTCATATGATACTGCATAAGAGTGATATTATAATAAGCTCAAACAAAAGCAACCATCTATTAAAGATTAAACAATCGAAATCGAGAATCATCATAATAATAGTTTGCCATTCCTCCTTATTACAAACGCTTGAACAAATGTTTGAAATGAAACGCTACGGACTACATCCACCAGATATGTCTATTGTACTAAAGCTAGAATAATAAAGTGTAGCATCCTTGAACTCAAGAGGACCTACCAATGTCTGGAGATCACTAATCCAAACTGCTTCGTCAAATCTTCAATCTTCTCTAGAACTTGCACCTATAAAAATAGTAATAATATATGGGGTAAGTACACACTTGTACTAAGTATGTGTGTATGACATAAACACATAAGGACTATGCATGATGATGGAATGCTCTTCCTAAAGCAATATGCCGTTTCTGGAAAGTTAAGTCACTTTACTTTCTTAAATCGTTATTTCTGATTCATGCTATGAACATGACATGTTCTCATGCAATGAAGTCATACAACTCATTTTCTATATGAACATAAGACCTTGGAATCATGAACATAATTTTAGAACAACTTGAACAAAACTTAAGAAATTTGCTCCTTTAGGCCGAGAGCTCTTCCCTCCAACCTTAGTTTATTTCTCTGTCTTTTTCTTCTTTCTATTGTGTGGTTCAATGATCTCCTTTAATCTTACGTTTTACTTACAAGTGCAATGATTCATCGTAGTCCCGTATCTACAACGAATCAAGTAAGTAATCCAAAAGAATAAGGAAATGATTTGGCTACCTTACTTAAAAGTTATATTTTCCATTCTTATTAAATTGGCCATGAATGTATTTATAAGACAATATTTATTGGCTATGCCCATTAATTGGTTGTTAACCTAATATATGAATCTTTGAGGCATATAATCATACTCCAATATTGGCATAAACCACTAACTTGTTAAGATTTCATTCTTATCAAACGTTGGTGATTGACATTCTTAAGCTCTTACTTACTTAGCTCACTTTGAACTTACATTTCTACTTCTTTGATCTGTTGTTCACTGTGAACATTCTACTTTTCTTTCTTACTTTCTTTAAAGAATTCTTTAGCATTAACGAAAGTAGATCATGTGAGCTAACATGAAATCCAGTGTCTGCCCTACACCGAAAAGGGGTGATTCACCGATCAAAGTAAATCTAGATCATGTGAGTTAACATGAAATCCAGTGTCTGCCCCACAATGAAAAGGGGTTCACCGGCAAAAGTGAAACAAAGTCCAGTGTCTTCCCCACATTGAAAATAGGTGGTTAACGGCTAAAGTGAAACCAAATACTTTCTTTGAGCATTAACCGACATAGATCATGTGAGGTAAAAATGGAATCCAGTGTCTGCCCCACACTGAAAAGGGGTGGTTCACCTGCCAAAGTGAAACCGAATACTACCTAGCTCTCTTAGGTGGAATCCACTGGCTAGTTCCTATGCTGGCAACATAGTTCAAAGATTAGGAGATTTCGGATACTACTTATCCACCTTGGTTTTAGCCTTATCTCATGAGTCTTATATTTGCTTGCACAAGCTCATTGCTAGTCTATCGGTGCTTTGCTCAAATTCTAATACTTTTAACTTTTAGAGTTGACTCATACATTATGGAAGCTTTATTATAATATGAGGTATGCTTAACTCAATGGATGACTTGTCATCCCTTTCTTTACTTGATGAATGTGAACTTAAACCTTACATTATCATCACTGGTGATAATGAGACTTGTCTCACAATTTCTAACACCCTCTTATGTGAGTATATTTAACATAATTGTATAGGTGCAAGTGAAACTTGTCTCACTTCCTTTAACACCTCATTCTGGTCACTTTCATAACTCATAAGATTTTAGTTATCTCATTACTCACCTTATCTTGCTCAATGTCATTTGGTAGCCTTATACCATTCTTTATGAAAGTTATAAACTTATTCAATGTACTACTATATTTGTAGTTCATTTGGATAGGGTATGTTGGGACTTGTAGAAATGATTGACATACCTTGGTTATGAATTCACTGAGTTACATTGGTCATGCTTAATTTGGTATAACTTAGCCATTAGCCAATTTTTATATCATATTTTGGAAATAACATGTAAGCCAATTTATTGGCATAAACCAAACTATGATATTATCACTAACCAAGTCAATTGTTTCATGATACATTGTAGTAATCTCATCATGTCAACAAGCCAACTTTTAACATTTGATTAGCTTATAAGAACAATTTCATCTTCTCAAACACAAGTGGCATAAGACAAACTTTCACATATTATAGTAAACTAAACCTTAATTTTTAAGCAAGCCAACTTTTAACATTTAATTGGCTTATAGGAACAATTCAATGTTAGATTGGCCAAGCTACAAAGTTGATTTGGCATTGAAGATTCATTAATTAGCTTTGATTCACATCTTGTTTCTTCTTGGAAACATTGCATTCCAAATGCTTACAACATATCTACTGTAACCACAAATAGTAAAGTTGAAAATTTCATTCTTTTCAACAATAAATTGAATTTCATAAACGACTTATAACAATTTCATCTTCTCGAACACAATTTGGCCTTAATCATACGGATCTAATCTATAGGTCTTATACAAAATTATTAAATCACAGAAATCTACACATAATGATCAGTTAGCACCACATACCAATAACATGCTCGAGATTTTTCATTATACATATTACTAGAAGTTGAAAGTAGAGAGAACTAGGGAGATGAACATTCGAAAATTTCATTGGGAACAACCCTAGTTTCAGATCTTTTGAATTCAAAATGTTTGAAAAGCCTCTTGGGGAAAGGAACCCATACATTATTGTAGAATTGAATCTACGAAGATCACCTTGCACTTTGCATGAAAACCTTGAAGAATAACCTTGAAATCTCCTAAGGTGAATTTTCTATTTTTTCCTTACGTTTGCTTACTGTTTTGAGTCGTGAGTTTTCTAGTGATTGAACGTGAGTCTAAGTCTTAGGAATTGATTTGATTTTTAATTAATTGATTAAAATGCTAAGTTAATTAATTAGGTTACCTAGGGTAATTACTAAAGTACCCCTAAGTCATTAGGAGCATAAACAATCCTTTCGGACCATCCTAGGTTAGGTACTAGGATGTTTCTTAGTTAGTTACTTGTCTTAATGTCACCCGGTTAGGTCTTAGGTTGTCGGGTCCCTTAGTTAGTTATTTTTGGTTTGTCCTAGGTTAGTTAGTTAGCTAGGTCAATTGGTTAGAGTCTAGGACCGGTTAGGGAGCTTGGCCCCACGTGGGCTGACCCGAATGCGCACCTGTCCCCAACCGCTCTAATCGAATCGTTTAGCTTGTCTCTTAGCCGGTTGCACATGTGCTTGCACTTGTGTTGCGTGTACTTCACTAACTAACTATTCTGGAAGGTTCATTTGGAATGTTTACTTATTGTCCCAAGGATCCTCACTATGTCCTTGGGCACTAGTTAATCTACATGATTATTTTAAGTGGTCATGTGCTATGGTACCTAGGCTTGATACTTGGATGCCTAGTACATAGTGTATTAAGTTGAGAATCAATAATTTAGCTTAGGGTCTTCATGGCAGGTACAATTCTTAAACAAGCTTGGATTATATTTTAAATACTTTTGTATACATAGATTTTGGCTAACACCCTTAAGCCAATATTCTATTATATGCCCAATATTTCTCAATATTGGGCATTGGGATGCCTATGTACCCCAATACGCCTCTTAAAAATTTACTAGGCTCTTCACTAGTCATGTACATTTTCTGGAATGTCACAGGTACGGAATTAAAACTTTTCATAAACATTCTATAAGTCTTTAAAAACTCTTTCCTATAAAACTCATAGGAAATGCTAAGTCTCATTTCATCAAATCTTAGACACGGGAATACTTTGGAACACGTCCCATACAATACTAATATAGAAAGTACTAAGTCTATTACATACTTTGAAATAAAAGACATGAAAGACATCTATATATGCCCTCGAGTAAATTAAGGACATACTTCAACTTATGCTTGGATGACTCTGCAATCCAAGGTCTCTTCACAATCCCTCTCACCTTTCACCTATACCTTTAGAGATAACAAAATGTATGGAATTAGTACAAACACTTGTACTAAGTATGACATATGCATAAAATCATGAAAACGGACATTTATTCGAAATATGTATATATTAATTTAAATATCATATCATAATCATAAGAATAACATTTAACACCTTAGAAATACATAACATAACATTTAAGAAATTTAGAACATTTTTAGGACAACATTACAGTAACCTCAATTCACTATACAGTAAATTTCTTCACTGTTATAGTGAAGTTGCTTAATTCTACCATGGGCACTTTATAGCATACAATCCCCTCATTAAAAGCTATCATAAGACTCACTTAAGTAAGACAAAGAGAGACCGCCCATACAACCTCTCTAGCCACACCTAAATTATCCTTAACACCACCTACAATGAGATCAACACACACTCATAATACATCAACACATAGACAATATGACATTCTCCTTCCAAAGGCTATCAAAAGGCTTACTTAAGTAAATCAAGAAGATAACGGCCATGATTGACCTCTTCAAGACTAGCTAAATAATCCTTAAGACTACCTAAGGCTTAGATCATGCCCACATAATCAACATCTTCCCTAACTAGAGTCATTCTTAAGACTTATCTAGGTAAAATACGAAGTGACCATTCCTACGCCCTCTTCACACCTTAACTAGATAACCCTTAACTACTCTAGGTAAGTATTTATTCATTTAACATGCTTTCTTAACTTAAGTCATTACATTAATTAGTTCATTTAAGACTCATTCATCACATAAGGACATTCAAGTAATGGTCTTGGACAAGACCTAGGGACTCTAACTAACACCTTCAAAGCCTATTGTGCATTATCTAGATAGGGTCCCATACAACCACCTAAACCTCATTGAACTTCTCTAATGCTAGTATGTATACCATATGATTATAATAGGCAATAACCGACATAGACCATGATAGCTAGACATGGAATCTCGAGTTCTAACCTACACCAATGAGGGTGTTCTACTTGCCAATGGTAGAACTTGGACACATCCCATGTAGGAACATGGTTAAGGAATATGAAGGGCGTTATTTGTACTCTTGTCTCATCCTTTAACTAGAGCTACTTCCCTTACCATACTCACTCGGTGCTAGCCTTTGTTTTCATAGAGTAATTTACACCAAAGGTTCGTATAAATAGGTTCCATATCAAGTTCATAACCCAATTACATTTACCCTACCAAAGAGGTGCACTAAGGCTACCTTACAATGGAGACAAGAAGCTCATAACGACTTTCCTAAGGATTGATATGATTCCATTCCATACAATCAACCTTAAGTCTATCATTCCTTTACTTGAAGGATACCATTACGGCTTTCGACTTCAACATTAATAACCTTACCACTAGGTTCAAGGTTTCACAATAATGACTCTCTTAACATCATTTAAGGTCTCATGTCATTCATGCATACAAGACTAAGAGGCTTTAGAATACAAAGACAAGACATATCATATTCACATCCATATATGCGTCAAGTAAGGGCACAAGTCAACCAAGACAAGACACAACATACTTCACTTTAAAACATATTACATGTCATTCTAGAAGCAAATAGAAATAACCACTATCATCTTTAAGTCATCCTACACAATACCATGTCATCATCAATATGATAACCATCATAGACTCATGTAGTCAAGTAGGCATAACCATGAATCAACCCTAAGACTATACACATAAAGACATCGTCATACTCTAACATGATCATCCAAATAGCATCAATAGAAGAACATATATACTTTCACATTACTTATTGTGTATATATATATTATCAAACTTCAATAATCAACTACACAAATCATCATAATACTTCAAGTAGTGCGGACAAGGCCATGATCATCATAATACATAAAGTAACGCCGACAAGGCCACATCAATTACAAGTAAAGCACATAACACCGCCACCATAAGTTGACCATAAAAATCACAACATAATTGAAGTCTAATTAACATAAAATAAAGAGAATTAGGGCAGCGTACCACCACTCCATCCTCAACACTTCAATCCAATGCTAAATCATCCAATTCAATACCATAAGGCCCTTACCCATGGCCATAACCAATAATTCAATATAGAAACTATGATAATCAATGAAATAGGTCAATTCAATATAGATTCATCAATCTAAGAAAACTGAGACATCAATTCAATACACATATTACATCAATCAATAGCCCATAGAAAACTACACTAGAATTCATAAACTTTAAGTCCAAATCACTTAACCCATGAAGTAGTCAAAAACAAGGGTTCATCAATTACATGGGTTCATAGGTTAATTGAGATAAAATAATCAAATTAATAACAATTCAATCAACCTTTAATGTTTTAAAATCTTTAATTCAAGAACCCATGGGTAGATCATGAAATTGGACAATTCATCTTTGAAAACTTTAGAAAACTTCTTTGAAAGTTGGGATCCTTGATGTATTGAGTTTCAAGGATCAAAAACCATACGTCAATAAATCTAATACTCCAATTTGATGAAGAATCTCCACTCAAACATCCAATCCAATCCCTTCCTTGAGTTTTGGCTCCAATGGAGTTCTAGAGAATTTCTAAGGGAATTTGGGTTTTGATTTTGAAGAATGAAATCTTCTAAATCTTTTAGGCTTATAAACATATTTAAAATACCCAAAAGACCCCTAAGTAACCTCCCTTTCTCTTATTTGGACGTGGGGTGAATTTACAACTTCACCCCTTAAGCTTAGCGTGAACCTACACAGAGACAGCACCATCGATGACTTAACCATTGATGGCCCGTCCCTTGACCAACGGACCGTCCTATTGGTCCATGGTTTGGGACTGAGTCTGCTCTTTGGCCTCTACTTCCCCACGCCTAAGTGTCCATCAACGACCCCTCACCCACGGGGCGTCGACTGACCTACCGAGCATCGATTGCCTTCGTAGGTTGGGTTGTCTAGGGCAGCTTAGACAGTCATGAAGGGTCCTTCTTCAAGGACCCTTGGATGGTCCCTGAGGATGTTTTCCTGGACATTTCCAAGCCAAATATGTTTGTATATGAGTTTAGGACATCTCACATAAATTTCATCCAAAACAAACAAGTAAAACTCGACAAAACATGCCAAGACACACAAGGTCATTTCAAGTCAAACCTTTCAAAAGTCATGGACGTTCTTTGACGTTTGACCTCCAAACTTCACGAAACTTGACACACTTCCTTTAAACACCATAATAACTAATTTAAGGACCTTATAAACTCATGAAACACACAATTAGGCACATAACCAAATATTAGGCACATAGGTGACTTAGTCGTCAAAACTCCTGGTCGTCCCTTTGACGTTTCACTTTCAAATCACCTTAAACTCTAGAAACTGCCTCAATACAATATTTGTGTTTTGGATATTGTATTTTGAAATCTTTAACAATTAATCAATTTTTAGGTTTTTGTTTGAAGATTTTCTTGCTATTTCAAGTTGAATTTCTGGGGTTTTTTTTCTTATTGTTGAGTAAGTTCATGATTTCCTCATTCAAGACTAAGTCTTGTGATCTTGATTGCATGGGTAACTAAATATACAACTAGGGTTATGAGAACCATGGGTAATTAGCAAAGTAATCCTTGTAATTAAACAATTCTCTAATAGTGCTTTTGCATGCATTGATATTTCTTTCGTTTATAAGTCTTTTTAATGAGTCCACACGGTAAAGTCGCCCTGTTGCTTCTTGCTGAACCAAGGAGGTAGTATTAGGAAAAGAATTATCAATATAGATTTAGTGTGATACTATGTAATATACTAGTGTCAATTGGTGCGAAGTAATAACTAAGACATACATCGATTATGATGTCTAATATGAGGTAAAGGTAAGGGTTAGTAACTTATACTCACAATCGAACCAAGATGTGGGGTGAAATTCTCTAGATGTTGGAACAAGGATTTAGATATACCTAATGTACCTTTTGCATGTAAACACTAGGAAAGAATTGATATTGCTAGGAATACAACATTATGAACCAATGGGGGACACATATACCATCGTTATCTCTCAACTTGATAAAAACTCAAAATCTACTTTCATTTACTTGTTAACTTATACTGTTTAAGGAATTTGTTTCACATACCCACCTTTTTTTTACTTGTTTTCGGAAAGACATTGGCTTAATGGACATAATTGTGAATTAAAGCTACGTGAAGCAATTTTCCTTGTGGGATCGACCCCAACCTACTAGCAGGGTTCTCAACTTGATAACAATCGCTTATGCTTCTTTTAAGAGGTATAATTTTAGCGTATCAGTTATTCACATGCATAATCATAGTTCATATCTTGAAATAAGCAAAGTTACATTAACATGCATTCATACAATTATACATAAGCATTAGTTTCATTTCTTAAAGGCTCTAATCCTCTCCTTTCTTAAAGTTCACTTGTGCAATGCATGGGTAGGGTCTATAGTCCTACCTATACTAATTAAGATTCTCAAGGACTTATGATTAGAATTCATATTCTTATATTATTTCATTTCTTAACGTTCGGCAGACATACCCATAACCGACATAGACCATGTGAGCTACATGAAATTGAGTCTTCTACTCCCACACCGAAAAGGGAGGGTACTACTTGCCAAGTTAGGACCTTCATACATAATAACTATTCTAGTGGATCCACTAAGCTAAGACCTACGGGGCACGTAGTTATGGAAAAAGGAGATTTATACTAGAAACCTCAACTTGCTAGACTTGGAGGCTTCCATCTCATAAGACAACATCTATGTTGGGAACCCGTACTTACTAAATATGAAGGTTCTATTGTGGGAAACGGGACTTGCTAGACGTGAAGCCCCCACTCTCATTTTTCATGTTCACTCGATTTAACCTCAAACTCCCTTTTTGAAAATCTCTAAGCCTTTAGTTAGCATTAATTCATAAAGTAGGCTTTAAGGATTGAATCCCTCATATTTCATATAACTAGAAGGTTACTAGATGAGAGTGTCCTTTCATCATAGAACCTACATTATGTGAGAATGTCCTTTCACATAATCATATCATATTCATAACATAGTCTAGTCTAGAGTACAATTGAGCATCTTCCTTCAAGAGACTCACTTTCACTAGATTATCATAAACATTACTCAGTCATACATTCATGTGTGTGTATACATAAGTGACAAAGCCTTTCACATAAACACCTTTGGACAACACATGTTCATACATCACTAATCATATATGTTTCATACATAGGAACTTATAAAGGTGCATATGAGAATTATCCTTTCAATTAACACCATAAACATATCATACTCATAGTTATGCATGGAGTGTCTCTATTAATATAGGTCATCGTGATCACATAAGAACAACAAATTAGTTACATAGGAAACATCCCTTCAAAGGATCACAACACATATACAATGTATCACTCAAGTCATGAACAACTCACGTATAGAACATCTAGGGAATCTAGGTTACACACCCACATTGCATCATAGAAGACAAGAGCATATTCAACATTAGAATAAAAGACTCCTAAAATGCATAAGATCACATATTAATGTAGGACTCATATCGGTAGGGGCCATTCTACATTGGTACTCATCACAACCAATCATTAAGACCATACCTTACCCTAACATCAACATATACATTCCACTTCACATCATCAATACACCTAGATCATGATACTAGAATCCAGGCCTACACATATAACCTTCATAATCATGATAATCATCATATCAATTCAATCTACATCTATTGCTCTCAAGGCCATAATCACAACATGTAAAGATAGACAAGAATGTAAACACTTCCACCATAAGTGGACCAAACTATACAATGTCAATCCCACCTATAGACTAGGAATTAGAACAACTTACCAATACTCAAAGCCATGATCATCATATACCAATTCTCAATAATTCATAATAAATTTATATAGATAGAAATATCATTAAACAATACATCACAATCTAATCACAATTCAACTAACATCTAATCAAGATCAGAAGACCCACATTATAGGCTAAATTGAAAGATTAAGGAGATCATGGGTTCTTCAATAAATTCTATAGGAAATCATCATAAAAACAATAATTTAACATTAATTCATCATTAGAATGACTTAGAAATTTGTTTGACAAGGAACTCGTGCTTAGATCGAAAATTGCAAAATTTGATCATAAAAACTCTTTGGTAAATCTTTGATAGAATTCCTTGGATGAAAGATCATCCAAGGATAAAGGGTCACCATACCTTAATAGGAGAAAAGCCAATGCAATTTGTCGAAGAAAGCACTTGAAAATCCATCTTCTAGCTTGAGCTTGAGCTTGACCTCCAATGGATGTTTGAGAGAATTTTTAAAGAGAAGAGGGCTTTGGATTTTTAATTTATTATTGGCTATTTGTGTTTTGACGCTGAAAGGGGTTAAATATGACTTAGAAACCGTTACTAACCGACTCACAAAGTTCCCAAAACAACCCCATACTTATTTGGACTTTTAGACATGTCCAACTTGAATTTAAAACGGCACAACCAAATCGGGGACATGGTTGTGCGTCACGGAGGCAGCTCCCAATTTTGGCTCACATTATTTGAGGCAGTGAGCCTTATGACAGACGCACGACATGGAGGCTGGTTGATTTCCAGGCGCGCGACACGTACAGGACTCTATATCTTGCTTCTGCACGCTGCCTTGGCAGCTTCCTTAGCCAACATTTCGGTCCTCCTGAAGGACCCTTAGGGTTTTCATCGGTGATTCGTAACATGTTTATTAAGAAACTAGTACATGTTTATTAAGACACTAGGGTCACCCTCCCTATTTTAGACTCCGAACAACTCATAAAAACAAGGAAAACATACACGGACACACTAGCACACAAACGACTAGTTTCTGGACGTCATGGTCATCTTTTGACGTTTGAGTTCCAAAATCTCTAGATGACTTCTAAGGCTATTCTTCATTATTTTAACAATTTATTAACTCATAAAACTCATATGAATCTCTAGTTCATCCTAATTCATTTTGAGGGTCTATACATAAACATAGGAAAATGACATAATATAGGAATTAATAGGAAAAGCATTAACTGCCCCTGAAACATTAACTACCTAGGTACCACCGATGGAACCAGTCGACGGACTTTGGTTTGACCCACGACCCATCCTGGTGGACCATTGTTTGGTGCCAGAAAGGGTGATCTCATTTCTTGGAACCAGAGGCCCTTACCATGGACGTGTTCTATCCTACGGTATGTTGGTTAGGCCATGGACCTAGACCCTCAGACCTCACCTTGGTAGGCAAACAACCGAGCACACCTACGATCTGTCGTCCATTAAATAGGTCGTGGGTGGTCTAGCACCTACAGTATCGGAAAAAGCTTCTATTTTGGTCCTTAGAATATAGGGTGTTATAACGGTCATCGCTAAGACATTCTTCTGAGGAGGAGTAGTTTTATGTTTCTCGTAGAATAGAACATAATTTATTCTTGACTTCTTATTCTAATCTAAAATATATGAATTTTTTATTTTCTTACATTACTCACCGGGTAATATTTGTCTTGATGTCCTATTTTTTCACATCCCCAAAACCTGTCATCGTTTTTTTTAATTCTGATTTTTAGTAAGGTCATGGTTAGATCTTTTGAAACTCTTTTTATAATGATAGGATCTTTCCAATTTCTGGTAATTCTTATGGATCCTTTTAATTTTTTTAGATGGCTCTTTTGATGAGGAAGATATTTTGAATAAAAAAAACCCTTGGTAAAATTTTAGAGTTAATTTTGTGATATTTTATTATCCTTATTTAGTTGATTTTTATGTTTCATATATGCACATAATTCTAATTCTGTAATATTTATAAAAATTGTGAGGTCTCCAAAGGTTAGTTGATTATAGAGATTTTTTCCTTCAAACCTATCTTCTAGTTTTATCTTAACCTTTTAGAAAATATTATTGGTAAACCACTACTAAATTTTCCTTCATATATTGATTATTGTAGTATTTTCAAATTGTAACTTTGTTCATGATGTACCACCAAAAATCATTTAACTTTGGAGATAATAGATTGTTTAATATTTCTAAACTCCTATCTTAAAAGAATTGAAGTTCTCATATGAAGTGTTAGATATGCTATAAATTAAGTTGACAATGGCATCTTTCAAAATTTTACTTTCTATAATTTGCCCTCCAGACTTAGTTTTTAATTATAGGGACAATTATAGTGGTGTTTCTACCTTTTGCCTAGTATCTTCGACGAGGTAGTTGTTCCACCAAATTTTTAATGTGCCAGATAATCCGACTATAATTAAAGTAGCAACTTATTTATATGATAAATATTTCATTCTATATACCATAATAACCAATCCTATTTCATGTAATTTGTTATACATTTGATGTTTCATGAGTCCATTAATATTTCATTCCCCAATTTCACTTTTTTGAGTATGAAGTATGTAATAAAAATTTATTTTCTTCATATTACATATCCAAAAAAGGAATATCTCTTGTGTAATAATTCTTTTTGTTAAAATAATAGAATCTAATTTATTAATTTAATCATCATTATCTTTGGATAAACTATTTTTTGTGTTGGATTTTGACCTTTCATAATTTCTAACTTTTTCTTGAAAGTTAGGAAATCTATCTTTGCAAAATTCAGGTAGTTTAAATATTAAGTGAATTTTTAAATTCTTTTATCATCCTTGTAAAAATATCTTGGTCTATCCTTAATATCTTATTTATTATCACATCTTAGGTTTTTAGTAGAGACAACATAAAGTAATTGATTTTTATAATTATTTTGTTGAAGTATTTTAATTATTATCTTTTTTGTGGGATCACCTTTTGTGTCTATTATATCCATCTTAAAGGGTGAGGTAGTAAATACTTTATCCTCTATTAGTAAAGTAATTTTCATCTAATGGGGAAATTGTAGACTCAACTAATTTATTATTTCTTGTATACCATTTATCAACTAGCATATTTAACGACTCATTCAGGTCGTCTAATATTGTTATGCATTCAGATCATCTGAAGTATTCAATGTTATATTTTGATTTTTTCATATCATTGAACCATTGATATCTAAAGGCTGATCTTTCTAATAAAGAATATCTTTGTATATACAATTGCCTTTAAATGGAATTTTCTGGACTGGTCCATAGTTTGTCTAAATATTTAATATTTGGTTCAAAAATTTCATCTGATCTAATCAGGCATAGTGATTCTTTTACTCCTTGAATTTTAATAGTAGTGGGACTTGTAGATTTTATGGGTTTCGATTTCCTATGTTCATATTCTACCTTGGGAAATTATTTTAATAAATCTACCCCCTTTAATTTTTAATACATATCTTCTAAGGATATTGCAAGTTCCTCCATTGTTATGGAGAAAATGGCCTAGAAAATGACATCTAAAAGATTGGGATCTTATAATTTTTAAATCTATTTAACCATGTAGAAATTGAATTACACGTTCAATGTTTGAATTTTTCTTTTTAATTTCTTGCTCCAGTATGGAGTCAAAATGACAATCATCTTTCATCGATGCGTAATCTCATTTTATCATCTTGGGGGCAAAGGTTTTATTATGGTTGAGTTGCTTCTATGAGCATGGTAACTATTTATTATTAATCATTTTAGCCTTACTGTCTAAGGTAGTTCTTATCAATCTATAATATACTTTATATATTATGTCTATTTTTCTAGTATCAGCCTTATTATTCTTATTTTTAGTTTTACCATTTAATGTTTATGTGTCTATTGCGTTTTGATCATTATATCTATTGAATAATTGGGATAACAATTAAACTATATCGTGCCATTAGCAAGATTACTTTGTAATTTTGGTAATAATGAATCGTTAAAGTTTAATAACCTATTGTCTCTTAAAACAAGACATATGAGTACATTTAAACTCAATCGATATTATGGTTTAACTTCCACTTGGACAAGTCATGTATGAAGAAATTTATACTAAAAAAAATGTATGCCTATTATTTATTTAGCTACTAATATTTGAATAGTCTTAATATTTTAATTAAGGGTAATAATAGACTGAGAAGTCTTAATATTATAATTTTTAATAAAATCATAGTGTCTTATTTTATAAGCCTTTTTAAAGTGTTCTTTTTTGTAATATTTTAATTTTGTGGATCATAGTTTCTTGTTTTAAAAAAATCATAGCTGTCAGATTTGATACTACTCAAAATATATTAGAAATATGTGTAGGTAAATTGATTTTAAATGGGTGGAGAATCTAATGGAGAGAAGTAGACTATCCTTGGGCTTAAATGTCTCCTTTAAATGTTACATCTTCAATAAGAAATTCTTTGTGTTGTAATTATTGTTACATTTTTCACTGACCTTCTTTGATTTTATTACTCTAAGCTTGGCGACAGAAACAACCTCTGAGTCCGGCTCTACATACCACACAGTCTGAGCTAATTCAACAGAAACATACGGGCTTGCCCACGTCTAAACCGCGACTAACTGGTTACCCAACTTTAAGGAATAAAACAAAGAACATAAGTGGAAGAACAACAACGACCACCAAATTTTGAGCATATATATTATACCGACCGTAACCTATGTTTCGACGTTGTACGTCCAAAGAATACATAGGGATTTAGTCGGTAATACTCACACCCTCCCCGGCCAACTAGGCTTTGATACGAATGGAGGACACATATTGAGTTCTAGGACGAAATCCTAAAGAGGACCAACTAATATGTGAGATATTGTTTTTTTGACCAGGCCTTAAATAAAGGGATGGTCCTAAAAGAAGAAAATTTTGTGAAAGCAAGACCCTCTTTAAGGAACAGCCTGTCGCCAATGCGAGCACACGAGACAACAAAAAATTCAGCCAACAACAAAATTATCGAATGGACCCTCGAATTTTGTTCAAACTCCCGTCAGCACAAACCAAATATCGATTTTGGCGCATATAAATGTGCTAAATTCAAAGGAAATATCAAAATACAAATTCCTTATCTCCTTAACCCGACATTCATAAAAGTCACACAGAACAATTCTAAAAGTCTCACAAGCCACATCTAGTTTTATCTTGGTCATTGGTGTGAGTCGCGACACATCCATGGACAAGAGGCTATAGGATGATAGAAGTTTCACTTTCTTCTCTATTCTAATGTCGTGACTTAGAGTTGAGTCATATAAGGTGTCTTCTCTTAACCTTTTATCTTTGTGTTTATAGGACATGTATACGAGGAGATCGACCGCTAGAAGGGAGGAGGGTGGCTTAGATAATGAGAGGATCCCTATTCGTGACAAAGTTCATATTGTTGGCCTAGAGCAGGAAGAGAATGTGGAGGTTCCCCTTCAAGAACCTCAAGTAACTCCCAAACCCCAATGACCTCAAGTGCCTCCTATGCCTCAAGCTCCTTTTGTTGAGGGTGATATAACTAATGCGGAGCTGCGGGATGCCCTAATGAACTTGACCCAACTCATGATGGATCAAGCTCATGTTGTCAACAATCACTTTGTGGACCAAGCTAACAAAGGAGATAGGCCCCAACCAAATGCTAGTACTCCCGCCTCTAGGATTCGGGATTTCATGAGGATGAACCCTCCTACATTCCATGGCACTAAGGTGGATGAAGATCCACAAGGTTTCATAGATGACGTTTTCAAAGTGGTAGATGATATGGGTGTGACCCCTAGGGAAAAAATGGAGTTAGCCGCTTACCAACTTAAGGATGTTGCTCAAGTGTGGTATGAGCAATAGAGAGGTGAGAGACCGTTATAAAGAGGTTTGGTTGATTAGGAGGAATTCAAATAGGCTTTCCTAGATAAGCTCTTTCCCTTAGAGTGGAGGGAGAAGAAGATGGTTGAATTCATGAACCTTCGTCAAGGGGGAATGAGTGTGCAAGAGTACTCTCTCAAATTCACCCAACTCTCTAAGTATGCCCCAATCATGGTTGCCAACCCTAGGGATAGGATGAACAATTTTGTGATGGGAGTTTCTAGCTTGGTGGAAAAAGAGTGTCGTACGGCAATGCTTCTTAATGATATGGATATCTCTAGGCTCATGGTTTATGCGCAACAAATTGAGGAATCCAAAATTAGGGAGATAAGGCAAGAGGGTAAAAGGCCTAGGTCCGATGGTTCTAGTCACCAAAGGCCTAAGAAGAGGTTTTATCCCCAAGATTCTTCCATGGGAAACAAACATAGGGCTCTAAATCAACATTCTCAAGGTGGTGGTCATTCCTATGAAAGGGCTCAGTGCACTAATTGTGGAAAGCAACGTGGGGGAAAGTGTCTTGCCGGAATGGATGGTTGTTTTGCATGTGGCAATAAGGGCCACAAGATGAGGGACTGCCCAAACCTCAAATCAAGGGGAAAAGTTGTCAATCAAGCTTCCCTAGATCCTAATGCTCCCAAGAAGAACCCTTCCTATGGGATGGGGGCTAGGAAGGATAATTAATCCAGATTGATGGTTTTGGTAAGTCTTAACTCTTTGTTATTGTTGACTTTGTGTTATGAAGTGATATTACATGGTTTTATAGTTCATATGATCATTTCATCTTGATGCATTACTTCAAAAATGAATTTTCAAATTTTTTTTGTAACTTGGCAATGAAGTCAGTGAACTTCACTGTAAGAATTTTGATTTTTGAGAAAAATTGTGTTGTCTTGAATTGAAGTTTCAATGTATGTAAAAGTATTGTGTATGAGCCTGTTTAATGTCGGGGAAGGTAGTTCCTCCATAAAAGAAGACTAAGAGTGAATTTTGACTTCTTGAAGTTTTGACAAAAGAGTTTTTGTTTCTAAGTGTTTGAAAGTGTGAAAGGATGCTCTTTATTAGTTTATGCTTTGATTTTACAGTTATTTTATCATTATTGAAGTGTGTTATGTGATACTAAGTGAGTCCTTGTTATTCTTAAAGTTTAAGTGTCATTCGAGGATGAATGTTATTCCAAGTGGGGGAGAATGTAACGCCCCAAAAAGAACTAAGTTTAACTAGAGCCTCATGGTTGTTTCTTGAGTTGATTTTAATTTAAACTAATTTAGTTTTGTTTCATTATGCAGTGTGTGAATTTTGGTTAAGTTTGGAGTTCAATCGACCAAGAACGTCCATGACGTTCGTAAAGTATGCCTTAGAATGTACTAGTGTGTCTTGTTGTGTTTAGACGAGTTTGATGTGTTCGCTTTATTTGAAACTTCACTTAGAAGACCTATTTTAGGGGTTAAACGTCCGGCCAAGACTCCACCTAGGACCCACAAGGGGCCCTAGATGAGGGGCCCAAGACTTGGGCAAAATCTGCCAAAAAGCAGTGGCCATTGACGACCCTAAGGACGGTCTGTTGGTCCCTCAACGGTCCGTCAACCTAGGGAGTCAATTGTACCAGTGAGTTCAGTTATCCATGCTCCATTTGGATCTAAGTATCCACCAACGAGACCCTACCAATGGTCCGTTGGCTCAACGACGGTCCGTTGGTGAAGGTTCGTCTGTGAGGCCTGCAAGTCTGTGAAGTTGCTGCCAACTTGGGGTGCTTTATGTAAATACACCCCATGTCTTTTAAGATCCTAGTTTGATAATTTTAGTGTTTTTAGGTTATATTAAAATAGTTTTAAACCCTAGACCTAGACAAGACCCCCCTCTTAAAAATATTCAAACTCTCTCTCTAAAGACAAAATCTCTCTCTCTAAAGACAAACTCTCTCAAGACTCCATTGAAAGCTAGAGGTGAAGGAAGGATAGGAGGGCTGGTTGGACGTGTCTCTTCATCAAAAAATCTTGTATTTTGATTCCTTAAGTGAGGTATGGTATCCATTCTGGAATATATTTTCATTAAATAATGGTTTAAATGTATTTATTTTGGGTTTAATTGATTAATTTGATGTTAAAATTCTAATGAAACTCTTGTTTATGCATACTTTAACTTTTGGCTTGAAAATGGGTTATGTGTGCATGATTTGAGTAGGGTATGAACTTGAGTCTTCTTGTATTTGTCATGTTGGTGTAGTTACTGCCCTAAGGTCCTTAATATTGTGAAATATTTATAAATTGCTTATGAGTGATGATGGTTTGATTTGATGTTGAGTTGCTTTCATTATATAGTTCTTATTATGAATTGATATTAAGTGGTATGGTCCATCTTATGGATGGCGGTGCTAATTGAGGAACTTGATGTTATTTAGTATGTTTTGAATATGTAATCTTGAAGGTCTAACATGTGAAATGAATAGATATTGGAAATGGGTCTTGTATTGTTTTTGGTGTAGCTTGAATTTCATGTCTAACCTAATTTAAGTCTAAAGGACGTATATGATTATAAGAAGCATGTAGAGTGTGTAACTTGATGAATCAAGGTTAAAGTATGTGTAGAAATTGATGAGAATGAAATGATTATTATATGCAAGGTGTGAACATGTACACATACACACTTTAAAGAATGTATTACGCCAAGTTGTCTTAAGGTGGACACACTTCGTGAGTTGAGATGTGGGGTCTAGTAGCAACATCTCCATTACTAGTGAATTTCCAATGATAGACTACTATGTCAAGAAATCTGTGGGGAGTTATGCCTAGCACCGAGAGGATATGAAGGAGAGGTGGATTACACTTCGTGAGTTGAGATGTTGTATTTCCAAATACCCCTTGAGATGAGAACTCCTGGTTAGTAGAGAATTAGTTACTTAGTAGCAATCTCCTTATCCCTTAACTATTTGTCCACATGGGTGTAGCTATTGGGAAAGCCATGTAAAAGCAAAGAAGCATGACCTTACTCTAGGAGAGTGATGATCCCTCATCCGATAGGGGTTATAATCGGATTCCATGTCTAGCTGTCATGGTCTATGTCGGTTAAGGTAATCCCCCACAAAGAATTGATTCAACTAAGTCTCTAAAAGAATGTACTACTTAGAGTAGGTAGTGGTATGGGACTCTCCACTCATTGCACTAGGTAGGAACTTCCAAAAGAGAAGACTTGGTGCCAAACCTTCTAAAAGAATGTACTACTTAGGGAAGGTGGTGGTATGGGATGCTATATACTCATTGCACTAAGTAGGCATTTCGAAAGGGAAGACTTTGGTGGTTTGTTGGTTGTCTTTTGATATCTTGCCATTGATTGAGGGGCTTGTTACTCCCGAGTTGAGTAAGCAGAAAGGGGTAGTCTTGAGGGTTGCTTTGGTGTGTATTGGAGGAGGCATATGCATACTTCCTTCATATCTTACCTTAGTGAGTCTTAGGATAATTCCTAGGTAGGAAAACTCTTATGGAAAATGAGTTCACTTTCTCTTTCGCTTGGCCTTGGAAGTTTACTCATTTAGTGTAGGATAGTTCATTGTAATTGCTCAAGTTAAATTTATTGTGAATGCTTTATACGATTCATTATCAATGTTCTAATGTATTTAATGTAAATGCTTAAGGAGTTCACTGTGAAGGTCAAGTTGGTTTACTGTAATGATTCTTGTTGGCTTAATATTATGGGAATTCTTATCTAAGCTGTAAATGATGGTTAGTATGATGTTTTGCCTTTGTATTCATGAATGTTTTACTTAAATTGCATGAAAATCTACTTTACTAAAATGTCCCTTTTTACATGTTTTTGCATATGCCATACTTAGTACATTGGTTTGTACTAACCCCATACTTTTATATACTATATAAGTATAAGTTGGAAGCTTTTGAAGGTTTGAAGTCTAGAAGGAAGAGCTTGGGAAAGTTTCTCTCAAGGAAAAGTATGTCCTCATATATTCGAGGGCATAGTCCTTTTCTTAATTTTTATTTAAAGACTTGTTATGTATTTTACTTTCTCAAGAGGGCCATGTCCCTAAGATATTATGTCTTGTCTTTAAGTTGTCTTGTTACGAAGAGATTCTCTAAGTATTTATGAAAGATTGTCCTTTATTTATTATTCGTGAAAAGTTTTAAATTTCCGCACTACTTTTCATTTCTTATGTGATGAACGACAGCAAAAGGGCTTGTACAAGACCCAAAGGGTCAAGTACGCTCGGTCACGAAACGAGGGTTCTCCCTAACTTCTAGGGGGTGCTTTCGGGTCGTGAGAGACTTATGTTTATAATATCCATGTTGACTTGAGTTTTTGGTGATTTTGGTCTTGTGTTGAATATGGAGTTGTCTTAAGTAATGTTATGTCTAATGACTTGTAAGTGTTCCTAATTGTGCATAAAGGCTTTTCAAAGTAACTTAGCATAGTTTTGATCAAATGTCCCTTTAAGCATGATTGAAATGGTTTTACTTGCATTTGTTTCCATACTCAGTACATGTGGTTGTACTACCCAAATTCTTTCCCTTTTTCCCAAACAATGTAGGATCGGGCTGTTGAGGTATCAAAGGTCGCTTTGCAGGATGACTTGGACTTCTCCCCAAGTTTTGGTATGTCCTTTAGTTCGAGAATGGTTCCACATACTCTACCTTAGTAGTATTGCTATAGTATAAAGACATTCATTTCTCTCCTATTGTTGAAGATATTGTTGCATGCCCTATGTGGCAATTATGAATTTGTATAAGGGCTATGCCCGAATGTTCTACTTCGTTTTAGATATTTCAATGTGAGACAAAGTATTAGACTAAATTCCTATGTATTGATTATGTTGCCTAAACGAGAAGCCTAAGTAATGTTCCTATGCAAGCAGTCTAAATAAACTCCATATATGATAGTGAGAGGTCTATGTATACCTCAATATGTAAAAAGCTTTAATTTTTCCGCATTGTGACCTATGATATGTCATGACGAATGCTAAGGGCTTTTCAAAGTCTCTCCGCGGACGCCGACGCTGGTTACGTCTAGTGGGTGCTCCCCGGTCGTGACAGAATCATGTTCACAATTGTGATCTACTTTCGCAAAAAAAACAATTAAGACCTAGACTAAATGATCTCCAATTTGAACATACACTTCATTAACAATTTTCCGAGTATGTTAGCCCAATTTTTGTACTTTTCAAGGAGGAAATAATCATTTTATCTCTGGTAAGAATCTAAACTCTAAATTTAATATTTTCCCTATATTATAATGTTTGTTCGTGATTTAATTCACATTTGGGTGATAGAATTTAGGATTGTTAAACCTAAAATCGAGGAGTCACGTTTTGATGATTTGGAGTGTAGTTCGAGCTTGGATTTTGATTAAATTTCATATTTGTGACACAATTAATTTTAAAATAAATTATTGTTCTGACCTTGCATGCTCTTAGGGTTGACTTTTTGAGTACGAAATGAAAGTAAAATTATATGTTTATAAATAGAGTAGTCCACTTATTTAAAATATGTTCTTGATAGATTGAGAGTATCTTGAATATTCAAAAAAGTCATATTTGTGAGAGTTTATGCAATGACACGATTGGTCATTTCTTGGAAATTTTATGAAATTACTATTTTACCACTCCTGATATTAACCCTGGTCTAGTTTTGATTGTATTTAAAATAAAGTTTTGAATTTTGAGTAAAAAGTTGTATATTATGTAATTTTTTTGTTTTTGACAGGCTAAGGTTGTTAAAAGTGATTTTTGATGTGTTTGGGAGTTTCAAAGGTTAGAACGTATTTTCCTATTCCTTCAATCCCGAAATATTTACATTGGCAAAGTGAGTTGTCAGTTTCAAAACTATTTCCCATAATCTTATGCTCTGATACCAAGTCTGTCATGACCCGAAAGCACCCCCTAGAAGTTAGGGAGAACCCTTGTTTCTTGACCGGGCATACTTGACCCTTTGGGGTATTGTACAAGCCCTTTACGATCGTTCATCACATAAGACATGAAAAGTAGTGCGAAAACTTAAAAATTTTCACGAATAATTAATAATAGACAATATGTCATAAATACTTAGAGAATTTCGTCATCACAAGCTAACTTAAAGACACGACATAATATCTTAGGGACATGACCATCTACAATAAAGTAAAATACATAACAAGTCTTTAAATAAAAATTAAGAAAAGGACTATGCCCTCGAATATATGACAACATACTTTGCCTTGAGAGTAACTTTCCCAAGCTCTTCCTTCAAGCCTTCAAACCTTCAAAAGCTTCCAACCTATACTTATATAGTATAGAAAAGTATGGGGTTAGTACAAAACAATGTACTAAATATGGTATATGCAAAAACATGTAAAAAGGGACATTTTAGTAAAATAGCTTTTCATGCAATTTGAGTAAAACATTCATGAATACAAAGGGAAACATCACTAACCATCATTTACAACTTATATAAGAATTCCCATAATTTTAAGCCAACAAGAAACATTAAAGTAAACCAACTTGACGTTCACAGTGAACTCCTAAGCATTTACAATAAATATATTTGAACATTGACAATGAATCATTTAAAGCATTCACAATAAATTCAACTTGAGCAATTACAATGAACTATCCTACACTGAATGAGTGAACTTCCAAGGACAAGCGAAAGAGAAGGTGAACTCATTTTCCTTAAGAGTTTCCCTACCTCGGAATTATCCTAAGACTCACTAAGAAAAGATATGAAGGAAGTATGCATATGCCTCCTCCAATACACACCAAAGCAACCCTCAAGAATACCCCTTTAGGCTTACTCAATTCGGGAGAAACAAGCCCCTCAATCAATGGCAAGACATTAAAAGACACCCAACAAACCACCAAAGTCTTCCCTTTCGGAATGCCTACTTAGTGCAATGAGTAGATAGCGTCCCATACCACTATCTACCCTAAGTAGTACATTCTTTTAGAAGGTTTGGCACCAAGTCTTCCCTTTCGGAAGGTCCTACCTAGTGAAGTGAGTAGATAGCGTCCCATACCACTATCTACCCTAAGTAGTACATTCTTTTAGAAGGGTTGGCACCAAGTCTTCCCCTTCGGAAGGTCCTACCTAGTGAAGTGAGTAGATAGCGTCCCATACCACTATCTACCCTAAGTAGTACATTCTTTTAGAAGGGTTGGCACCAAGTCTTCCCCTTCGGAAGGTCCTACCTAGTGAAGTGAGTAGATAGCGTCCCATACCACTATCTACCCTAAGTAGTACATTCTTTTAGAAGGGTTGGCACCAAGTCTTCCCCTTCGGAAGGTCCTACCTAGTGAAGTGAGTAGATAGCGTCCCATACCACTATCTACCCTAAGTAGTACATTCTTTTAGAAGGGTTGGCACCAAGTCTTCCCCTTCGGAAGGTCCTACCTAGTGAAGTGAGTAGATAGCGTCCCATACCACTATCTACCCTAAGTAGTACATTCTTTTAGAAGGGTTGGCACCAAGTCTTCCCCTTCGGAAGGTCCTACCTAGTGAAGTGAGTAGATAGCGTCCCATACCACTATCTACCCTAAGTAGTACATTCTTTTAGAAGGGTTGGCACCAAGTCTTCCCCTTCGGAAGGTCCTACCTAGTGAAGTGAGTAGATAGCGTCCCATACCACTATCTACCCTAAGTAGTACATTCTTTTAGAAGGGTTGGCACCAAGTCTTCCCCTTCGGAAGGTCCTACCTAGTGAAGTGAGTAGATAGCGTCCCATACCACTATCTACCCTAAGTAGTACATTCTTTTAGAAGGGTTGGCACCAAGTCTTCCCCTTCGGAAGGTCCTACCTAGTGAAGTGAGTAGATAGCGTCCCATACCACTATCTACCCTAAGTAGTACATTCTTTTAGAAGGGTTGGCACCAAGTCTTCCCCTTCGGAAGGTCCTACCTAGTGAAGTGAGTAGATAGCGTCCCATACCACTATCTACCCTAAGTAGTACATTCTTTTAGAAGGGTTGGCACCAAGTCTTCCCCTTCGGAAGGTCCTACCTAGTGAAGTGAGTAGATAGCGTCCCATACCACTATCTACCCTAAGTAGTACATTCTTTTAGAAGGGTTGGCACCAAGTCTTCCCCTTCGGAAGGTCCTACCTAGTGAAGTGAGTAGATAGCGTCCCATACCACTATCTACCCTAAGTAGTACATTCTTTTAGAAGGGTTGGCACCAAGTCTTCCCCTTCGGAAGGTCCTACCTAGTGAAGTGAGTAGATAGCGTCCCATACCACTATCTACCCTAAGTAGTACATTCTTTTAGAAGGGTTGGCACCAAGTCTTCCCCTTCGGAAGGTCCTACCTAGTGAAGTGAGTAGATAGCGTCCCATACCACTATCTACCCTAAGTAGTACATTCTTTTAGAAGGGTTGGCACCAAGTCTTCCCCTTCGGAAGGTCCTACCTAGTGAAGTGAGTAGATAGCGTCCCATACCACTATCTACCCTAAGTAGTACATTCTTTTAGAAGGGTTGGCACCAAGTCTTCCCCTTCGGAAGGTCCTACCTAGTGAAGTGAGTAGATAGCGTCCCATACCACTATCTACCCTAAGTAGTACATTCTTTTAGAAGGGTTGGCACCAAGTCTTCCCCTTCGGAAGGTCCTACCTAGTGAAGTGAGTAGATAGCGTCCCATACCACTATCTACCCTAAGTAGTACATTCTTTTAGAAGGGTTGGCACCAAGTCTTCCCCTTCGGAAGGTCCTACCTAGTGAAGTGAGTAGATAGCGTCCCATACCACTATCTACCCTAAGTAGTACATTCTTTTAGAAGGGTTGGCACCAAGTCTTCCCCTTCGGAAGGTCCTACCTAGTGAAGTGAGTAGATAGCGTCCCATACCACTATCTACCCTAAGTAGTACATTCTTTTAGAAGGTTTGGCACCAAGTCTTCCCTTTCGGAAGGTCCTACCTAGTGAAGTGAGTAGATAGCGTCCCAAACCACCACCTACCCTAAGTAGTACGTTCTTTTAGAAGACTTAGTTCAATCAATTCTTTGTGGGGGATTAGCTTAACCGTCATAGACCATGAGAGCTAGACATGGAATCCCGATATTAACCCCTATCGAATGAGTGATCTTCACTTTCCTAGAGTAAGGTCATGCTTTTTAGCTTTTACATGGCTTTCCTAATAGCTACACCTATGTGGACACATAGTTAAGGGATAAGGAGATTTATACTAAGTAACTCATTCTCTACTAACGAGGATTACTCATCTCAAGAGGTACTTTTGAAAGACTACATCTCAACTAACGAAGTGTAATCCACCTCTCATTCATATCCTCTCGGTGCTAGGCATAACTCGCCACAGATTTCTTAAAACAGTAGTCTATCATAGGAAGCTCACTAGGAACAGAGAGGTTTCTACTAGACCCCATCTCTCAACTAACGAAGTGTGCCCACCTCAAGATTCCCCTTTTTACTCAACTTGGAATAATATATTATTTAAAGTGTGTGTGTGTACATGTGCACACCTTGCATATAATAATAATTTCATTTTCATCAAGTTCTACACATGTTTTAACCTTGATTAATCAATTTACACACTCTACATGCTTCTCATAATCATATACTTCCTTTAGACTTAAACTAGGTCAAACATGCAATTCACGCTACACCAAACACAATACAAGACCCATTTCCAATATCTATTCATTTCACATGTTATACCTTCAAGGTAACACATTCAAAACACATTAAATAACATCAAGTTCCTCAATTAGCACCGCCATCCATATGATGGACCATACCACTCAATATCAATTCATAATAAGAACTATATAATGAAAGCAACTCAACATCAAATCAAACCATCATCAATAATAAGAAAATTATCAATATTTCACCATATTAAGACCCTTATGGCAGTAGCTACACCAACATGACAAATACAAGAAGACCCAAGTTCATACCCTACTCAAATCATGGTCACATAACCCATTTTCAAGCAAAAAGTTGAAGTATGCACAAACAAGAGTTTCATTAGAGTTTTAACATAAAAATAATCAATTCAACCCAAAATAAATACATTTAAACCATTATAACACAAATACAAGAAGACCCCTACTAGAAATCAAAGTTAGAAGAATTTTGAGTTTAGAAACCCTTTTGAAAACCTTTTTGGAAGTTGGCTTCTTGAATGAAAAGATATTCAAGAATGGATACCATACCTCACTTAAGGAAGCAAAATCCAAGAGTTTTTGATGAATATACACGTCCAACCATACCTCCTATCCTTCCTTGACCTCTAGCTTTCAATGGAGTCTTGAGAGAGTTTGTCTTTAGAGAGAGAGAGTTTAATATTTTGAAGAGAGGGGTCTTGTCTAGGTCTAGGGTTAAAAACTATTTTAATATAACCTAAAAAAAACAAAAATTGTCCACCTAGGGTCTTAAAAGACTTGGGGTGTATTTACATAAAACACCCCAAGTTGGCAGCAACTTCACAGAGTTGCAGGCCTCACAGACGAACCTTAACCAACGGACCGTCGTTGAGACTACGGACCATTGGTAGGGTCTCGTTGGTGGATACTTAGATCCAAATGGAGCATGTACAACTTAAATCACTGGTCCAATCGACTCCCTAGGTCGACGGACCATTGAGGGGCCAACGGACCGTCTTTAGGGTCGTCAATGGCCACTGCTTTTTGGCAGATTTTGCCCAAGTCTTGGGTCCCTCATCTAGGGCCCCTTGTGGGTCCTAGGTGGAGTCTTGCCCGGACGTTAAACCCCTAAACTAAGTCTTCTAGGTATTATTAACATCCAATGCAAGTTTAAAAAAAAACGAACACGTAAAACTCGTCTAAACGCAACAAGACACACTAGTTTATTCTAAGGCATACTTTCCGAACGTCATGGACGTTCTTGGTCGATTGAACTCCAAACTTAACCAAACTTCACACACTGCCTAAGGACACTAAAATAACTTAGTTTAAGTTAAAATCAACTCAAGAAACAAGCATGAGGCTCTAGTTCACCTTAGATCGTTTTGGGTCGTTACAAAGTCATACCAACATGAATAGCATCAAATTAAGATCATATAGGCATGAATAACTCCAATATCACATTATAATAACAATTCATGTTCAAGATTCATAATTAACACAACATATAAGACGCTTACTCACAACCCTTCCCCACCCTACTAGTGGAATGCTTTTGTGAAGTCTCATAATCCCACATAGTCAATTGAACCAAACAAAGGATCATAAGTAATGTCAACATTTCATATATCTCCAAATAATGCATGGTATTCATCATATATATCAATTTATACCAATCAATGAAACTAACATCATATAGGATCATCGACATGTAGTTCATCTTATACATTTCATTCATATCATAAGTACATGAGAACAACCGCCTAGGACTTCCCTTAAGGTCAACTTGTGCCATGTTTAACTAAAGTCTCATTCCCCTACCTACACTAAGTAGAACCCCTTAAGTCACCCTAGTTAGTTTTCGCTTTATTACTTTCAATTTACATTTGGGAACAATTGCTTTAACCGACATAGACAATGTTATGTAAACATGGAATCTTGTTTCATGAAACTCTACAACGAAAGAAGGTATTCTACTTGCCAAGTAGTACCAAAACATGAACATAGAATTCTAGGTGGTCCACTAGTTAGTACCTATGGGGGAAAACATAGTTCATGAACTAGGAGACATGCTAGAGACCCTCTTTTTGCACAATTGCATTGTAGTCTCCATCTCATGAGAACCATTCTGAACCTGCCTTCCCACATTTGGAAGGGACACCTCTCATAACTAGTTAACTCGGTGCTAAGCTAAAGTCAATTTTTGAAATGTCTATAAGCCTTTCTTAATCATCATAACCTAATATAGGTCATAGGAGACTAACCCGTTCTATATCATATCATTAGCTCATTAGCTATTGCATTAGAATGATCTTTCATAACAACCCTTCATTTGTGAGATCAACCTATCATAATCAAGTCATAGTAAGGCACATAAGTGATTCACAATCAACCTTATATCATCATACCCTTAATAATAATATCACAGTTCATATATTCAAGATATGTCATTACATTCATCATTCCATAACCTTCCTAATACAATCACATATACTACTTCAATTGAACATCATCATCAAGTATAAGCCATCATCAATGAATTAAAGAACTCAAGAGCACAAAGTCTTACCAATTCACCTTCATAAGACTCCTTCAAAATCTTACAATCAATACAACCATATTCATCCATCAATATAATTAATAAAATCATATATAGTAATCTATACAATAACTAAGTCAATTGTATCATCACTAACCAATTCAACATCTATTCATAACCTAGGTTAGGAGAAAAGGGTCAAATCATAATTTCTTCAATAGAACTAGGTCAAATACCAAGAAGGGACATAATTAACCAATAATCAATCATAATATATATATATTTTAATCAATGTAAACCAATAACAATTCAATTTAAAATATCAATGTCGGAATTAGAAGAAAACCCATGATTTTATCAATGTTAGAAATCAACTTTGAAGAGCCTCTTGGAGAAAGGGTTTCCAAGAGTGAATAGCTTCCATACCTTGTTAGTTATTAGAGAATTGTAGAGGAAAACTTGAATTTTGATGCCCTAGTGAAGCTTGAACTTAGTCTTCAAAGGTGTTCTTTTGGGAAACAGAGAGAAAGTAGAGAGAAGGTGGAAAGAATTTGAGTTTGGGAATAGAGGAGTGTTAGGTTAGTTTCACGAGGGTTAAGTGTTATATAGTCCCTTAGATAAATAAATTAAACACCCCATAACATTTAATTAACCACCTAAGTAACTAACCAATTAATTCACTCATTAAAAATTTGGCCAGTCAAAACGGACCCCAACCTATGAGACCCCGACATACGGTCCATAGGTCCATCGACGACTCCGTACTAGAAAGGCATCGTTTGGATCAGATACTGGTCTTTTGGATCATTTTGGAGAATTTTCTAAGTGTCAACCTACGAATCCATCTATGGCTCATCGTTTGGCTAGTAGATGTGCACTATAAAGTTTGACAATTTTAGGTCAAATGTGATGGTCCACAAGTGGTATTTTGGGAGTCGTACCCGAATGTTTAGACTCTAAACACACTCTAATACTTTTTAACACCTTTCTAGAAATTTTCATTAAATTTTGACTCTTAAAACACCTTGAAACAAGCCAAGGCACACTAACCTCTATTTCACTAGTTTCCGGACGTCATGGACATTTCTTGATGTTTTGACTCTAAAACTTCATAATAAGTTAGGTACATTATTTTCGGCCTATAAACAGTGTTCAAGTCTTAGTCCATCATGTGAGGTTGTATATCAATTTATGGACTCTCGGAGAGTTACAAATTCGATCTAACCCATCACAATGATGACAATCACAAATGTGATTATCAACAAAAATTGATTAGAACATTATAACCTCTAAAAATACGACAAAGACCCGTGAGTGCAAAGAATTCATATAATTATTCTTCACGAATGCAATCTAGCGTTTACGTGCATGGACAAGAAAACCTATTGCACCAAAAATTGGTGCATTCACTATGAAATATTCTCTAATTCACCCATCAAACTCCTATCGAATAATAAAGTATGAAATTAATCATAAATTGTATTTAGAGATTTATTGAAACATCAAATGACAAATTTGAAGTTGTGTACCAAAGGTTGACCATGATAAACTATACGCTTCATATTTTGCTTTTTGGTCTTGCATTATTTTAGAGGTAGGCTATTCATATTTAAAAAGTACTATTTAACTTATAATAACTCTTCTTGGAAATGATATTTTCCATTTTTATATACTTACATGAAAGATAAGTTATGAGTTGTTATTGCTATTTAATTAATTTTCGCATGATTAATTGAATTGAATATTTCGAGAAAAAATTGATTAACTAACGGAGGTTGGTGAAGTTTCATCACGATCCTTCTGTTTCTGAATAATAAAAATTACATCTAAATATGTTCATATACTAAGCACGGAAAAAATAGATCTATCTATCGATTATATTGATCATAAAATAATTGATAAATATATATAGTTGACGAATCTATGATAATTACATGTCAAATAACCAATTTAAGTAAGGTGGTCCATGCAATAAATATATTAAATGCTATGTTGAATTATTGTCAAAATAAAGACTCTATATTCAAGAAATTTGAGTTTTATTAAGTAGAAACTAATTTCAAGAGAGAAAGGTTATTGACATTTAAAATGAGGGGTTCTAAAATAATTTCTTGAAATAAATATTTTAGAAACAATTTTGAAGTCAAAAAGATATTTATTTCTCCACATGACCTATATATTATATTTGTTTTGACAAAATATTAGTGTGGTGTATATTTTTACATATTCTGTTCTTAAAAAACAATAAGTCTCTCCTTTCTCAAGTGATGCAAGAACATCTTGAGGTGCTGTTTTTTTCTTGTTGTTGAGTATTCAAAAATGATTTTGCATGCTCAAAAGTTGTACAAAAATTCTTCTGATGGTTTATGGAGTTTTCTGTGTAGATTTGAAAAATGAAAATAAAAGGAACCCGTATTATTAATAAATATATTCTAAATGATTTTCTATGTTTAGTAGTTGTGGATACATTCCATTTATTCCAAATCTAACATAGTCATGCAAGTTAGATTCGTTAGGTCTATGAAAACAATTTCTTTTAATATGCAAAAACATAAAAGATATGCTATTTTTTTTACATTTTAAATTATGGTCAAAAGTTTTTGATCAACACTGATGACGTACCAGATCTGTGCGGATTTCCTATACTTGTATGCAATTTTATTTTGTTTTTAAAATCAATTCTATGTAAGTATGCAATATAAATAAATTTTGTACATGAGAAATATTTCAGACACTTTACTATCTAGTTAAAATAAAATCCTATAAGGACTAAAATTAATTTTCTAAGACCTTTAATCTATAAATTTGAAATATGCCTCATTCTTTTCTCAAAAGAGAGACTAAACTTTGACTTATTTTATGTACAGAATGGTGAACATGAATAATGATGGTACAGAAGAGGTCCTTGATGAAAATGAGATAGACAAAATCTCTAATTTGCCCATGGATATCCTCGATAAAATATTCAAGGACATGTCATTTCTACAATTGGTAAAAACGTGCGTCTTGTCAAAGAAATGGGTACATTTCTGGGCTATGCATCCAATTCTAGTTCTAGATGGAGAGTTCTTTAGAAAGATAAGTGGTAATATAAAATTGAGTAAAGATGGTCTTAGTGGCATAATTGACAACATTTTCTTTCGACATGTTGGATCAATAGTGAAGTTTTCCCTTGATTTGTCAACTATCTATTATAATAATGATAGGGACCTTGGTCATTGGTTGATTCGCGTAACAAGTAAGTGTGTCAAAGAACTTACCCTAAAAAATCACAAACACAAACACTATATATTACCTTTTTGCGTATTTGATTGCCCAACTCTCACATATTTAGACGTAACCAATTTCATAGTTAAATTACCTTCTTCCAAAACATTATTCCCAAATCTCCTTGAATTAACCTTGCAGTCCATCAAATTTCGCCCAGCCAAGGCAAGTTATGTCTTGAATACACCATTGCTTACATCCTTAACATTAATTTATTGCAATGGTGTTCATTTGCTCACCATATTTGCTCCTAGGATTAAGTTCTTGACTATTAATGATAGCCATGACATTTGCGCAAATTTTTTTGTAAATTTCTCAAATGTTAGGGAGTTGTTATTCCGTGAAGAATCTTATTATGAAGAAGGGAGGTTCATTACATGGTCGCATCTTCTTTCTTTGTGCGCTAACCTAACAAGGCTTGTTTTGATTAATTCTTGCATTCATGTGAGTATAATTTGATCAAGACACATTTCAATATTTTTATCACAAAGTTTTCAATAAATGTTAATATGATCATTTATGCTAAACCATTAATAAGTTTTTACCTTTTATTTTTCTTTTATCAAGCATTTGGGTGCAGAATATTTTCCAAAAAGGTTTGATCAATCAAAACGCTACCATTTGGAGCATATAACATTGTGTGTGACATTTCTGGATCTAAACCAAGTTTATGATGTTCTTGCCTTGATTCGATGTTCTCCAAACTTGCGTTCACTGGAAATAGATGTAATGTATCTCACCTTTTATAATTTAAAATTTAGTTGAAGTTATATATACATTGATAGTAGGTTTCCCTTACGTGCTATAGTAGGGAATCTTTGTTTCTGATAGATATTTTTTAGTGACCTGATAGAGTAAAAAATATGTTTACATTTTTATATTGTATATAAGTTAAATACTTTACACTTTTAGAGTTTAACCTATACATGTATCAAAAATGTAATTAATCTTATGTTTTATCAATATCAGGTTGTACAAACTAAAAACTATCTACAAGTAATAATTCATACTTGTGAAAACTTGTAAAAGTCACTAACCTTCTTCTTCTTTTTTCTTTTTAACTTCTATAGGTTTTCAATACCTTGAGAGAAAGAAACATAAGTGAAGTTATTCATTATCTGGAAGATCCAAAATGTATTGACCAACAATTTGAGAAGCTTGAATTTGTGGAACTAAGAAAGTTTGAGGGGACACACTTTGAACTCATTTTCTTAAAGAAAATATTGGGATATTCTCCTTCGCTTTCAAGGATGATTGTTGAACCTTCTGATGATATTGATGTTGCAGAGGTATTGGATTTGTATGAAGAACTAATGATGTTTTTAAAAGCATCACCAAGGGTAAAAGTCGTTGTGGCACCTCATGGTTAAGCTCTATAACTTTAGAATTTTATTCTATGGAATATTTCAAACGATTTCAATGGATTTTTCTTTCCTTTCATGCTTGAACTTATGATGATTTATAGGGATCTTCCTTAATATAATGTTTATATCATGGATGAATTATTATTTCTTGGTTTTTTTCCATGTGAAGACTTCTTGATATTTTGCAATCATTTGGGAGATTATGGTAGGATATGACATAAGAAAATTTTACGTCGATAATATACATATGAGAATGATGCATTTTAAATCTATGCAGACTTTAAGTGCAATATAGACAACATCACTAGTGGGTATTAGATCTGCTTTTGAACTAGAAATAACTTCTTTATAGGTTTAGGCTCAAACACATTAATACTCGCTGCAACTAATAAAAAAATCTCAAAGTTTGCATATCCAAAATAATTTTCATCAACTACGTTTGCAAATATTTTTTTCAGTTGATCACTCTCTCTTATTTTTCTTATTGCAATGTATGAATTCACAGAATATTCATATTTCTCAAAATTTTCATATCTAGAAGAATTTTCATCAACTAGGGTTGCAAATATTTTTGGTATAACTCTCTTTTTTATGTATAAGTCATATTAGAGAAGATAGAAAAAGAAATACAGATTTCCCAAATCCGATCCAAGAACCAACAATATTTGGACTTGTTCATCATCGTTTTTGTTTATGATATCTCATTTATTCACCTAGTGAATTGAAGAGCATGTGAATCATCTGAGACTTTTTCTGCTAACCATCAAAGATCGCCAACTATTCTCTTTGTTTAGAAAATGTGAATTTAGGTCCCTACTCTATCCTTGGGCGCACAATATTGAAACTTAGGTTGTAGCCGGTATAATAAGTTCAGAGTTTGGTAGTTCATTTTTTCTTCCACTTATGTCATTAGTTTTATTCATCAAATTTGGGTAACCAGTTACACACTGCTAAGATGTTGGTAAGCTCTTTCTTTTCCATTTCTATAGCTCAGACTGTGTGTATCATAGAACATGACCTACAGAGTGTTCCCATCCCCAAGCCTATAAGAAGAAAATCAAATAAGGTAAGTGAAAAAGGTAACAATAATTACTACACAATGGAACTTATTATTCCGGAAGTAACCTTTAAAGTAGACATTTAAGCCCAAGGATATTGTTCTTCTCCCCTGTATATTCTCCATAAATTTAAAATTAATTAACCAACACATCAAAATTTTTAAATAATACTAAAATCTCTGCCACCTCTTATCTAATTGCAAAAATTGAAAGTAGTCTAAAAATAGGAATATTCTAAAAGAACACTTTTAAAAGGTTTATAAAAAGGGACACTTTGATTTTATTAATAATTATTATAGTAAGACTTCTGAATCAACTATTGCCATTAATGAAAATATTGAGACTATTAAATTAATAGCAGCTGACAATGTTAATAGGTATAACAAAAATTATAAATTTCTTCATATAGGACTTGTTAAAGTATCTGTTAGAAAATTATATAAAAATAGTATCGATGTACCCATATGTCGTCTCTTATAAGACAATATCTTATTAAATTTGATGATTCATTATTAGTAGTATACAAAGTAACGTTGCCAAAGGCCCTACATACTTTAATTCTTATCCTAATTATTCAATAGTTATTAATGATCAGAACTTAATAGACACATTAACATCAAATACTAAAACTAAAAATATCAATAATAAGGCTAATACTAGAGAAATAGCCATAATATATAGAGTATACTAGGTAAAAGGCCCGCGCTTAGCGTGGTATGTAATTTGTTGGTTTTCAGTAAAATATTGAGTGTTGATGTATTTTGTTTCCTGTTTTTATGTTTTTTAATTGATGCATTAACTTTTTAGGAATCATATGGTGGTAATGGAATGTATATAGAATGCTCAATTTTATGCATCTTTTTTTTTGTTTGTTAAAAGATTTACTTGGTTTAGTTCCTCGTCATCTACATTATAGTAGTATGAAGTCGGATTTATCATGTAATAAAATATTCATATGTAATAATAAAACATGTTGTAAACAGATGACATTATAAGCGTACATAAATTTCCGCAACAAGTTCAAGTTATGTGTTTTAAATAAGTCATACATTAGCTACGTAAAGTACAACTTCTATACCTGATGTAACATGTTTGTATTGGCTGCTCTAATAGAGCTATGGAAGTGATTACTTTAAAATGGTGTCTCTTATTTTGAAACTTTTGTGGTCTTTTTAATTCAGCCTACCTGGTTGATTTTGTTTTTCTGTATGCCTAATGTTGTTGTTTGCACGCAGTTTCTACGACGTCCCTGTTTAGCTTCCATCTCAATCACGATTCATTAGTTGTATCTCCACTTATCTTCAGGCACGACAGTTTGAAATTGTTGTTATGGATTGTATATTTGAATGGTACTCTTTAATAACAGGGGAAAAACACAAATTTAAAAGAATACCTCTTCTCTTTCTTACCACTCTAGGCCATATATTCTGGAAGACTTTGTAAACACTATTTTTAATGAATATTCTGTCTTATGTGTCGCCATCCACATTTAGCACAGTTATTACTTATCTTGTGATTACTCGGGATACGACTACATACAGTTGTCCATGCGTGAATACCTGTTTTGGTAGATACAGGCCTACCTGATTTAGTGTTTGTCCTTGGCTTTTATTGATTCTCAAAGCATAACATGTGGCTAATGGAAGTTAGCGCCTTTATAACTTGAAAGTCCACTTTGTTTCGTAGGCGTCAGAATACTTCTTGGAATTGTGACACATGAACCAATGTTCTTACCTAAAATGATGTTAGCGCTAACAAACCAATACCAAGATGCGTGATGACTAATGTTGTCCCATTGCAAAGCCCTTCTGTTTGATTTAGATTCCGCAAAAGCATAACAGGGATTCCTACTTAGAGTGTATGTCATGGTTAGGGATCCCCGAGAAGTGTAGGTTGTTGAAAAATTGAGTTGGGCCCAATATATCTTCCTCGTTAGTGTTCACGCTAGCTTTGCACACATTATCTGAGATATAATATGTTCTTCCTTCTCCTCGTATCATCTTCACAATTATTTCATTTAACTCATGCACTAGATCTTTTCAGGTGTGAGTATTGACCATTCGTTCACGTATTCTGGGTTGTTATACTTTCAACAATATAGATGGATATAGTGCTTCCACAATCGACCCGATAAGATTGCTAGATTTTTCAATGCAAACATCATAGGGGAGATTAATCATGTCCTTATTTGTAGCATCATAATTTGATCCCTCTCCTACTGCAACAACCATTTGTCGAATGTTGATATTTTTGTGGCTTCAGCACCTGTTAGTTTTCCACGACTTCAATTCATAAATAGAGAAAAACGGCCACAGCTGAGAGGAGTTCAGGGCTATGTCAACAATATCAAATCTTATTCCCTTCAGAATAACTGGTAGTATTTGTCGGAAATCTCCACAACATATGACTTTTAGTCCCCCAAAAGGTTTGCCAGCGCTATTTTCATACATGTCTAGTAGTATGTCCATCAAGGTCCTGTCTAACGCTTCAAAACATAATTTATGGCTCTTCATCCCAGATAATCAGTGAAGTTTTAGTTAAATGTTCAACTAGTTGGCTCCCTTGATTTATATGTAACAACCCAAAGGTACTCCATGGAAGTTATCGGCATATGAGACTCGAGAAGTCTCACAAAAACGTCTCTTATCAATCAGTGCATAATATACTCCCAAAATAAGCTGGAATTAATACGAAGAATATCTTCATTAATATGCAAGCGGAAGACTATTAAAACCATCTACCTTTATAATGTTATCATTAAACCATTTAATACATTGAATGTACAACATTTGGACTAAGCCTATACAAGACTAGAAATAAATACTAAAGATAAAAAAAGGAACATGTGTGTCTTGTCCTCGAATCTTTGAGGACACACCAATACTTCATCTCAACCCTTAGAAACCTATCCATCATCCATGTCATATCAAGAGTTTCAATTCCCTACACTTTAGTCAAAAAGGGAAAAGAAGGGGTTAGCAAATTGAATTCACCAAGTATGGAAGCCATGCAAAAACCATGAAAAGGGACATTAGTATCGAAACATGCTTTCATGACATTTTGATAAAACCTTCATAATAAGAGTTTAAGAAAGGTAATACAAGTCAACAATCACAGATAAGGCATATTCAAATAACATAAATCATATAACCATATTCACTTAGACCCCGACTAAAGGTTATCCTAAGACTCACTTAAGTAAGGAAGACAAGAAGATACCACCCATACACCCTCTTGAAGCACACGTAAGTAATCCTTAAGACTACCCAAAGTAAAGTTATTCCATTCATCACATAGTTCAATATCCAATAAGATAAGTCTTTACATCATTTAAAATCTCTACCTTAGGTTACTATAGGATTCACCTAGGAAATATATGAAGAGACCACACCACCCATACACCCTCTTCAAGCACACCTAAGCAATTCTCAAAGCTACTATAGATAAGAACCTTTCAATACTACATTCCTTTACTAAGTCAACATTATTCATTAAATCTATTTAAGAGACAACTCAACAATTAGAGGACTTCACATAATGGTCTTGAAGGATCTAGGGAAGTCACCTAGCATCTTCAAAGCCTACTTGTGCAATGGATATATAACATCCCATTCAACTAACTACATGTTGTAGTACCTATCAAATAACTAGAGTGTAAATCCCACATGATGAGAATATGCATTAATTGACATAGACCATACAACCTAGGTAAGGAATCAGGTGTCGTAAGACCCCACACCGTGGAAGGTGTTCAACTTGCAAAAGGTAGAACTAGTAACTATCCCATGTTGGCACATAGTTAAGGAATATCAAGGGTTTCTTTGTACTCTAGTCTCCTCTTAAATAGATCTAATACCACAAGCAAATTCCATTGATTCTTTGCCTTTGTTCTCATAGAGTCATTTATTCACATAGGTGTATTAGAGAGGGTACCATCACTAAGCTCTACCAACTGATAATACCAGTTTCAAGAATGAGTTCCATATGGTTTCCAACCAAGGTGTATTAGGATAGATCTTATGACTTTCTTAGAGACAGTTTCATGTCGTTCCATCCAACCTATCCCTAAGTCCATCATTCCACTCAAGAAGGATACCATTATGGTCTTTCACTTCAAGGCTTCTATTTCTTTTCTATATTCTAGGTTCTATGTTCTTGACCTTCTTTACATATTCAAGGTCCTATATTAGTCATCCTTAGAAGGGGCACAATCTTAGATCTACCGATCCTAGACTTTCATTCATTAATCATTCATACACATAAATGACAAGGGTGCCTAAGCCTACCAAGTCAAGAGATCACATATTCACATAACTTTCATGTATAGAGAAGAGGGACTTAGGTCTACCAAATCAAGACACGACATTCATTATATCGTTTATTCAATATCATTCATGTACTAAGTAGGGACACTACGTCTACCACACAAGATACAACATTATCACATAAGACTCTTCTTAGTTTTCCATCATCATCATATGTCATCAATTAGAGAATAATCATAACAATAACACTCATACAAGATCATATAGACGCTTTAAGAGTACTTCACTTCATATCTTCATATTATACAAGATCACACATGTATCACATCATAACTTCACTTTACATATTCATATAAGCTATAACATCTTCTACATAATCACATTACTTCACATAAACATGTTCATGTTATACCTTAAGATAATCCCTAACATGATGCTACTACAATTTACATAATAATTGTCACATTCGGGATTGCCCCCTAGACGTAACCGGTGTCGTCGTCCTCTTTGAGGATTAATACTAGCCTCTTAGCTTTCATCATTACGTTCATAGGTCAAAATTAGCGGACATTTAAAACTTTTTACTACTTTTACATTGAGGTTTACATAGACCTATACATACACGTAATAGATATATATCGAGTATAAATAGACCCTTCATATATGAAGATTACTTCGTCTTCTACTTTTATTGCACATAGATATATATAAAATTTAACATAGTCTCAAATATCGTCTCATCTCATAACCATCTAATAACAGTATATCAAATTGGGCCTAGCCCATACACCAATGAAATAAGACCACATATAGGTCATACATCATTTAACATCCAAATGAAAAAGGGAAGAACATAAGAGTCTTGAACACTAAAGCAATATCATAGGCTTGATAGTGGCATTGCCCTCAGAAAGTGAGGACCTACCCTGCTTGGATGATTAAGGAATCCAAGTCTTCTTCAAGTTGTCTCCAAAATCCCTTAAACGACCGGAACCTAAAATGTTGGGGGAAAGGAAAAAATGGGGTTAGTTCACCACTTGTATTAAGTGTGAGACCATATGCACATATAATATCAAATCATGCTAAAAAGGACATTTTCATTAAGTATGCAATTTACTTTGAAAACCTTTATGCACATTCAACAAGACCATAACAATAAATAAGACATACTCATTAAGTAATAGACATGTACATCTCAAGACCAACAATACATAGCATAGTCAAGTCAAAGAACACATTAACATATTTTGCATATAAAATCAATATCACTCTATCATCAAGTTATAACTTCAACATTCATGAATAATAGTACATTTCAACATAACTAAAGCAAGACCATTACTCATGACCCTCTTTAAGTCCACTTTTGCAATAACTAAGTAAAGTCCCATACCTCACTTAATTTTGTAAACCTATCAAGAACCATAACCAATGTCCAGCCTCACATAATCATAACATTAGGATTACATAATGGCATACTTTAGCAATATAGAACAAATACATGTTCATAAGAATAATTAACATCACATACTGTCATTAATATGAAAGATTATAATATACATATCATTTACCTATATAAGCATATACATACATAAGAACAACCTCCTAAGGCTTCATTCAAGGAAAACTAGTAAAAGGCATCAGTAGAGTCCCATACTCCTACCTACGCTAAGTCAACCTCTCAAGTAACCCTAGTTAGTTGTACTTCATTACTAAATTTTGGTTTAGGGAACATTTGACTTAACCGACATAGACCACAATATCTAAATGTGGAATCCGGTGTTGTAAAACCTTACACCGAAGGAAGGTGGTCTACCGGTAAAAGTAAAACCAAACATAAACGTAGCTTTCTAGGTGAATCTACTAGGTAGTCTTCCTATGGGGGCAACATAGTTCAAGAACTAAGAGATAGGTATATTCCCTCTCTATACCACTTTGCAATTGGGGCCTCCTCTCATGGGAATCCAATGGATTCGTATCCCTCATTGGGGAGGCAACAACACATGTGGAACTATTGGGTAAATCTTCCTCTATGGGAAGTCATCACCTCCCATTGTCAAGTTTACTCGGTGCTAAGCTAAGTCCTTTTTTGAAATATCTTTAATGTCTTTATTAATCATCATAACTTAATGTAGGTCATAGTGTTTAACCCTTGTATAAACATCATCATCATCATCATATCTCAATAAGAATTGCATGAGTATTGTCCTTTCATTATAATTCATATAAGTGAGTTTAGCACATTTACATGTAATTCATGTTAAGGCACATTGGTAAATCATTCACAATCCTTATAACATATACATCTTAGCCAACACCTCACAAACCATAGTCAAGACATTTCAATTAAACATCATACCAAACCTATAAATCCTAATACAAGGCATAATCCAATACTACTTCATGACTTAATCACAATTAACCATAATTGAAGTAAATAATAGGGATCACAAGACTTACGAAGTCTCCTTCATAATTAATCATCAAGGTCTTACAATAAACCCTTAATCAACCCAATTAGGGTGTAATATCATCATATAACAATAACCAACATGATAACACGGCCTATTGAATCACTACATCACAATCCAATACTAGTTCAGAGCTTAAGAGAAGATACTTAGGTAAATTCACAACATACTTCATAACCTAAATCAACTTCTCAATAACTAGAATGATAAGACTATAATTCATCTTAATTTAGACATAATTAATAAAACAACATCTTAGGATAGTAATTCAACCAACAACCAATTCAATTGAACCAACATTACTCAATTCACATCAAGATCACAACCTAGGGTTAAGGGGTAAAGGTAATCTTATACAAACGAGACCAATTCATCTAGATATAAAATATTTGATTTAAAATACATGTTAATCTATTCATATTATCCAAAATAAATCATAAACAAATTAATTCAAAACATCAATTTCGTATTGGATGAAAATTGAAAGCCCAACTTTTGAAATCAATTTGATGGAACCCTTTGAGGAAAGAGGTCTCAAAGGTGAAAGAGATCTCATACCTTACTAATTGATGAATATTATGGAGGATTTCCAGACCTTAAACTGTCCCCTAGCTCGGTCTTCAATGGGGTTCTTCACTTGAGAGAGAAAGAAGAGAGAAGGAAGAGAGTTTTGGGTTTGAAAATTATGGGAGTTTAGTTAGTCTAACTAGGATAGGACATTATTTAGGTGGTTAAATAACTTAATTGGACCTCCCCTAACCCCCTAATTAACTAAATAATCCAACTAATCAATTAAATTAAGTCAGAACTTGAAGTGAAAGCCATTCATCACAGACGACACCACGATCGACGGATCGTAGGTCAATCGACGACTAGTCCCCCTTCCGTGATGCACATCCGTTGGTAAGTTCAGAAAGTTGACAAAATAAACCTTCCAAGATTATGTCTAAGTGTCCATCGATGCCCCGTTGTTTGGCACACGCCCCGTTGATGGCACTCGTCTGTGCACACTGCCTTGGGCAGTCCTTTGACCCCAAAATGCAAGGGTCCTCCTCAAGGGCCCTTGTTGGTCCTTGGTTAGTAGTGCCTAGATGTTTTGACTATGAATTAATTTTAATACATGTTAGAAACGCTTCCACAAATTTTCATAATTTTCCAACACCTAAAAGCTAGTCAAATATGCTAAGGCACGCTAATACCTCATTGAACTAGTCTCCGGACATCATAGACGTTCTTGGACGTTTTGGTTTCTAGACTTCCTAAATGACTTATATTCATTAAAAAAAAGACCTTAAAACTGTGTCTAAACCTTTTGACACTTATGTTAGGCTCTAGAACACGTCTTAGATTTTCGAACTATACAATAATGCTGAGAAGACCATGATCTTCACATATTCAACACATAAACACCACCATCATAAGTGGACCATACCAATCAAGAGCCATTCTATATCAATTGTACATTAACTAAGGGAATTATATCAATGTATCTTCTTACAATAGCAAGGATCATTATTCATTAACATCTCCAACAATTTACAATATAATAGTACAATTCCTCATAGAAAACAACATTTCAACATAATCTAAATCCAATTCTATGATCATTAGATCATAAAATATTAACCCATTCATAATCCAAATTTACATATTTGAGAATATCAAGGGTTCATAGAGATTTTGATTGGAAAACACCAATTATACATCAAGAACATCATATCTAATCATTTGAAAACATTTCATGCAAGAACCCATGACTTAGAGTGAAAATTGTACTTTTCCATACACTTTGAAATCATTGAAATCACTTTGAAATTTGCTCGATGGTGATAACTTTGAATAAGAATCCATTCAAAATCCACCATCCTAGCTCCATCTTTACTTCATGGAGGTTTTTGGACAAAACTTGGGATGGAAAGAGTTTTGTTTTAGGTGCTAGGGTCTAAATGAGAATTTAATCACTTTGGCACTCTTAAAATACCCAAATATACCTAAAATAACCTTCCTCACAATTTAAAAGACTTGGGGTGAATTTACCACTTCACTCCTAATTAGGCCGAGTTGAAGGCAGATTGCAGGTGCTCATCGATGCCCACAACAATGGACCGTTGTTGGAACGACGACCAATCACAGGGGTATGTCATTTGGGTCAACATCTCCACAACCTGCAGGTCTTCAAGACCCTGCAGGCTCAATCGACACCCAAGGTCGACAAGCCGTCGATTGAACGACTAGCCATCCCTTGGGGTCGTCGTTTGACATTGCCTGGATGTTTTTGCCTTTGAGATGGGGGTCCTTCTCTAGGGCCACTCGTGTGTCCTAGGTGGAGTTATATCCAGAAATTTAACCCCTAAACATGCTTATATATGTCTTAGGGTCCTCTCCTACAAATTTATACCCCAAAAAACTCACGAAACATGCAAAGGCATACTAAAACACATGCAAGCACATAAGTGACTAGTTGTCGAACGTCTTGATCGTTCCTTATAGTTTGATTTCAAACTCAACTGGCCTGACTTAAAAAATCATACAAAAAATAATTAATCTTGATAGAAGACCTTATAATACTAGTGAAGCTTAAGTTCAACCTAGTTCATTTTGAGGGTCATTACAGTCTACCCCACTTGGGAACATTCGTACTTCAATGACACTTCGCACATAAAGGGATAACGTCCAAAGAAAACAGCCCGCATTCAAGAATACAATATCATAAACCATACACATATCTAGGAGTAACATCAATACACAACAAAAGGGCTCAAACAACTTCATGCAATTCAAGCAAATAGAAGTACATCTATCAACTCCTCATGCATCATCCTATACCATTTCTCATGCTATTGGAGGAACTTCCTTCTCCATGTTACATCATACCCATTTGAACATTACTAAGAACATATTTAATTTCTCATTAAAGAACATTTACGCAACATTCTCAAGAAGACATATTTAGAGCAATTTCTTCATTAAGGCTTAAGCATGCAACTTTTCAATAACACAGTAGGCATGCTCAACAGATCAATATAATCTAAAAATTTAGGCATTCTCACTATTTAAACTCATGAAGCAAATATATAATATAATCTACCCTAAGTGCACATGAACATGAGGTAATACAATGCATGAAAACTCGTTCTCTCATTTAACAAGAGTTCAACCAAAACTTGCATATCATAAGGAGAATATTTGGAAATTCATTTTTCACAAAAGACTCCAACATAAACCTAGATACTAGGAACTCTTAGTCTTAGTCTTGAATAAACACATAACGAAAATATAAGGATATCTCACCCCCAACTCCCTTACCATTCACCATATCCCCTACTTAGGAGAAACCCATCTAAGGTCAACATAAACATACTACAAGGATCTCCCTCAAGGAACCTTCAACCTTACTAACACCTTTTCACCAAATCTTCAATTCACTAAACCTCTTAAAACAACAACATCAAGCCTATCTCATGAAAACCAAAGACTCTCAAAAGTCTCATCATCTAGCCACAACATCCCCTACTAGGACAAACTCACCCTTACTCTTTCAAACATCACCTCCTTCCTTCCTAAGGTCGGATCTAAACAACTTCAAACCATCTCAACTATCAATTTTCCATATTTCTAACATCTTATTTAATCATTTCTTTGAACCCATCTCAAAACACATTTTCAAACCAGGTTCTATCCACAATACTCACCTTGATAAGGTAAATCATCCAATCTAAAGTCATTAACACAACCTTCCATATCCCATCTAACAAGTCACACATAATCTTTTTCTTTCCCTCAACCCAAACTTCTCAAATGACACAAAATGGCCTCCTATTCATAATGTGACGCGCTTCACATTATGAACAAGACCCTACTAGATGTGATTTTTGAGACAATCTAATACACTCCCAAACCTTATACACTGATACCAACTTTGTAACGAGCCAAAGGTACACCCTGCAAGTTACCAGCGTATGAGACTCCAAGAAGTCTCATACAAGCCTCTTGTATCAATCATTGCACAATAACCTCCCAAAATAAAAAAAGAATTTAACACTTTTTTCACACACGAAGAATACTTTCATTAATACCCAAAGGGGAGACTTTAAAAACCATCTACCTTTACAATGTCTAATTAAATCATCTAATACTTTGAAATTACAACATTGGGACTAAGCCCATACAAAACTAGAAATAAAGACTTAAGATATAAAAAGGAACATGTGGGTCTTGTCCTTGAATCTATGGGGACTCACCAATACTTCATCTTCAACCTTACAAACCTACCATCATCTATGGCATATCAAGACTTTCAATTCCCTACACTTTAGTCAAAAATGGAAAATAAGGGTTTAGCACATTCAATGCACTAAGTATAGAAGCCATGAAAAAACCATGAAAAATGGACATTAGTACAGAAATATGCATCCATGACATTTTGATAAAACCTTCATAATAAGAGTTTAGGAAACACAATACAAGTAAACAATCACAGATAAGGCATATTCAAATAACATAAATCACATAACCATATTAACTTAGAACCCTTACCAAAGGTAATCCTAGACTCGCTTAAGTAAGACAAGAAGAGACCACCCATACACCCTCTTCAAGAACACCTAAGTAATCCTTAAAACTACACAAAGTAAAGTTATTCCATTCCACCACATAGTTCCATATTAATGAGATAATCCTTTACATCATTTATACTCTCTACCTTAGGTTACTATAAGACTCACCTAGGTAAGACATGAAGAGACCACCTACACACCCTCTTCAGGCACACCTAAGCAATCCTTAATGATACCATAGATAAAAACCTTTCTATACTACATGCCTTTACTAAGTCAACATTATTCGCTAAAGCCACTTAAGAGACAACAAGACAATTAGAGGATTTCACATAATGGTCTTGAAGGACCTAGGGACTCACCTATCTTCAAATCCTACTTGTGTAATGTATAGATAAGATTCAATTGCACTACCTACACGTTGTAGAACCTATCAAATAACTAGAGTGTAAATCCCACATGATGAGAATATGAATTAATTGACATACACCATACAAGCTAGGTAAGGAATCAGGTGTCATAAGACCTCACACCGTGGAAGGTGTTCGACTTGCAAAAGGTAGAACTAGTAATTATCCCATGTTGGCACATGCTTAAGGAATATCAAGGGTTTCTTTGTACTATAGTCTCGTCTAAAGAAAATCTACTACCACAAAAATATTCACTTGGTTCTTTGCATTTGCTCTCATATAGTCATTTATTTAGATAGGTGTATTAGAGAGGGTACCATCACTAAGCTCTACAAATTCATAATACAATTTCCAATAATAGGTCCCATAGGGATTCCAACAAAGGTCTATTAGGATAGCACATACGACTTTCTTAGAGATGATTTCATGTCGTTCCAGCCAACCTATACCTAAGTCCATTATTCCACTCAAGAAGGATACCATTACGATCTTTCATTTTAAGGCTTCTATTAACCTTCTTTTCTATATTCAAGGTTCTATGTTCTAGACCGTCTTTTCATATTCATGGTCGTATATTGGTCATCCTTAGAAAGGCTCCATCTTAGGTCTACCGATCCTAGACTTCCATTCATCAATCATTCATACACATACATGACAAGGGTGCCTAAGACTATCAAGTCAAGAGATCACATATTCACATAAATTTCATGTTTCAAGAATACGGACTTAGGCCTAAAAAATAAAGACATAACATTCATCATATCATTTATTCAATATCATTCAAGTACCAAGTAGGGACACTAAGTCTGCCACACAAGATACAATATTATCACATGAGACTCTTCTTAGTCTTCCATTATCATGTATTATCAATTAGAGAAGAATCAAAACATTAAAACTCATACAAGATCATATAGCATTAAAAGAGTACTTCACTTCATATCTTCAAATTTTACAGGATCACATATGTATCACATCATAACTTCACTTTACATATTAATATAAGCCATAAAATCTTCTACATAATCACATTACTTAACATAAACATCTTCACATTATACTTTCATATAAGCCCTAACATGATACTACTACAATGTACATAATAATGTTGACAAGGCCATGATCATCACATATTCAACACATAAGCACCGCCTCCAAAAGTGGACCATACCAATCAAGAACATTCTACATCAATTTTACATTAACTACGGAAATAAGGTAAACTTGCCTTCTTCCATCCAAGATCGTCATTTCTTAAAATCCCCAACAATTCAAAATATAATAGCATAATTCCTCATAGAAATCAATATTTCAGTATAACCTTTACTCAATTCTATCATCATTACATCATAATCAATTAACCCATTCATAAGCCAAATTTAGAGATTTGAGAAGATAAAGGGTTCATAGATATTTTCCTTGGAAAACATCAATTATACATCAATAATCTCATATCTAATCATTTGAAATTTTCATGCAAAAAACCATTACTTAGAGTGAAAATTGGACTTTCTAATAAACTTTGAAATGTTCAAAATCACTTCGAAATTGTCTCTAAGGTGATAGATAGCCTTATATAAATAACTCCCACACCTTATTATAAGAAATATAAAGAGAATTGAAGATCAAGCCTTTCGAAATTCACCACCTTAGCTTCATCTTGACCTTGAGCTTTCACAGAGATTTTCGGAGAAATATTTGGAGAGAAAGCGTTTTGATTTAGTTGCTAGGGTCTAAATGAGAGGTTAATCACTTTAATACTCATAAAATAAAAAAAATATACCTAAAAAACCTTCCTCACAATTTAAAATACTTGGGGTGAATTTACCACTTCACCACTAACTAGGTCGAGTTGCAGGCAAATTTACAGATGCCCATCGAAGCACAAACCGACAGACCGCTGTTGGAATGACGTCCCGTCAAAGGGGTCCGTCATTTGGGTGTACAGATTCACAACCTTCATGTCTTTCATACCCTGCAAGATCAATCGACACCCAAGTTCTACGAGCCGTCGATTGAATGACTGGTCGTCCATTGGGGCCGTATGTAACACTTTGAAAATCCAAGACATGTTCAAGAGACTAACATGAGTCTTGTAAGTTTTATACACTGTTTTAAGATCTGTCATTTAGGAATTCTAGAAACCAAAACGTTCAAGAATGTCCATGATGTCCTTAAACAAGTCCAATAAGGTAACAGCATGCCTTAACCTATTTGACTAGATTTTAGGAGTCGGAATATGATGAAAATTGGTGGAAGGGTGTCTAACACGTATTAGAGTTAGTTAATAGTCTAAACGTTCAGTCACGACTCCCCAAGGATAAACTATGGGCCGTTGAGGAGGACCCTTGCAAAAGGTGGCAAAAGTTGTCAATGGACAGTGTCACTAACGGATGCACAGACAGTTCGTGGTCCAATCAACAGGGCATCGATTTCCTTAGTCAATGGAAACTTATAGAAAATCTAGGAATGTTCATTTCTCATAGTTTCGGAACTCAGCAACGGATGTGCAGCACGGAAGGGGGAGTGATCGTCGATTGACCCATGATCCGTCGATCGTGGCGTCGTCTATGATGACTAGTTTTCACTACACGTTTTCACTTAAATTAATTATTAGTTGGATTAGTTGGGAGGTTAATTAGGGGTGAGGGGAGGTCTTATTAAGTTATCTAACCACATATATAAAGACCTGACCTAATTAGCCTAACTTAAAACTCTCATAATTCTCAAACCCAAAACTCTCTTCCTTCTCTCTTCTTTCTCTCTCCCAAAGAAATCCCCATTTAAGACCAAGATAGAGGTGCGTTCAAGGGATTAAAAGGTTCAAATTCCTCCATAAATCTTCATCAATTAGTAAGGTATGGGATCTATTTCACCTTTGAGACCTCTTTCCTCAAAGGGTTCCATCAAATTGATTTCAAAAGTTGAGATTTCAATTGGGTTTCATCCAATCTCGAAATTGATGTTATGTATTAATTTTTTTTATTATTTATTTTGTACATTATGAATATATTAACATGTAAGTTAACTCCATTATGATATATCTTGATGGATTGGTCTAGTTTGTAGAAAATGAGCTTTACCCCTTAACCCTAGGTTGTGATCTTGATGTGAATTGAGTAATGATGGTTCAATTGAATTGTTTATTGGTTGAATTACTACTGGATGATGTTGTTGTACAAATCATGACTAAATTAGGATGAATTACAATCCTATCATGCTAGTTCTTGAGAAGTTGATCCAGGTTATGAAGTATGTTCTGAATTGACCAAAGTATATTATCTTAAGCTATGAACTAGTGATGAATTGTGATATAGTGATTCATTAGCCTTATTATCATGATGGCTATGGTTATATGATGATACTACACCCTAATTGGGTTGAGTAAGGGTTGACAGTAAGATCTTGATGATGAATTATGAAGGAGACTTGATAAGTCTTGTGATCCCTATTCTTTACTTCAACTATGGTTAATTATGATTAAGTCATGATGTTGTATTGGAGTATGCTTTGTATTAGGATTGATAGAATTGTTATGATGTTTAATTGAAATGTCTTGACTATGGTTCGGAGGTGTTGGCTAAGATGTAAATGTTATAAGGAGGGCGAATGATTTACCTATGTCCCTTATTATGAAGTGATATGTAAATGTGCTAACATCATTTATATGAATTGTAATGAAAGGATTATAATCATGAAATTCTTATTGATATATGATGATGATGATGATTATAAATGGGATAGACCCTATGACCTATATTAAGCTATGATGATTAATAAAGGTATTACATACATTTCAAAAGGGACTCTAGCTTAGCACCGAGTGAACTAGAGTGAGAATTGTCCCTTCCCACGTAGGGAATGTAGGATCACTAATTTACTCTTGAGATTGGAGACTATAATGCATGTAGCATAAATAGGGTACAAACTATATCCCATAGTTCTTGAATTATGTTTCCCCCGTAGGAATACTAACTAGTGGATCCACGTAGTTGCTACGTTTGTTCTTGGCAAGTAGTCTGCTTCCCATCGGCTTAGGGTTTCATGACACCGGATTCCACATTAGCTCATGTGGTCTATGTTGTTTAAGGCAAGATGTTCCCAAAAGGAAAAATGAATTAAAGGAATGGACTTTAACTAGGATAACCTAAGGGGTTTAGCTTAGTCTAGGTAGGGGTATGAGACTCTACCTAAACATTGCAATAGTTAGCCTTGAAAAAAGTCTTAGAAGGATGTTCTTATGCATGATTATGCCTATAATGGTACATGATATGTATATGATGAACTTGCACATTGTTGATACTATATGTTGATTGGTGTCACTTATGAATTTGTGTTGGTATACATTGTTAAAGTATGATGATATGTACTCTTAAATGTTATGCTATGTGAAGTAGGAGGTTGGTCATGATTCTTGTTGGGTTACTTGATTTAGTAAGGTTATGGGACTTTGCTTGGTCATTTCACTTGTTGACATGATAGGGGTTGTGGATACTTGTCTTGCTTTGGTTATGTTATAATGAACTCTTAATCATGCTTGTGGTTATTTTCTTGCTTTGGTTAAGTTATAATGAACTCGTAATCATGCTTGTGGTTATTTTTTACTCAATGATAGAGTTAATTGACTATGCATTCAATTATATGATATGCATGTTGACTTGACTTGATGTTGTTGGTATTGTGATGTACATGTCTATGACTTAATGAAAATGTCTTATTGATAGGTATGTACTTGTTGAATTTGAATGTGCATAAAGGTTTACAAAGTAAATTGCATACTTAACGAAATGGCTTTTTAGCGTCTTCATGATGTGTGTGCATATGGTCTCATACTTAGTACAAGTGGTGTACTAACCCCATTTCTTCCTTTTTCCCTAGCATTTTAGGTTCCGGTCGTTGAAGGACTTCTGGAGACGACTTTGAAGAAGACTTGGAATTCTTGATCATCCAAGTTGGGTAGGTCCTCCCTTTCCGAGGGCAATGCCACTATCAAGCCTATGATGTTGCTTTAGTTCCAAGACTCTTATGTTCTTTGCTTTTTTATTTGGATATTAAACATTGTATGACCTATATGTGGTCTTGTTTCATTGATGTATGGGCTAGGCCTAATTTGATATACTCTTATTAGATGGTTATGAGATGAGACGACTATTTGAGACTATGTTATATTTTATATATATTCTATGTGCAAGTAAAGTAAAACACTAAGTAATCTTTATATACGAAGGGTCTATGTATACTCATATATATCTATTACGTGTATGTAGAGATCTATGTAAACCTAAGTGTAGAAGTAGTGAAAAGTTTTAACCTTCCGCTAATTTTAACCTAAGAATATAATGATGTAAGCTAAAAGGCTAATCTTATTCCTCAAAGAGGACAACGACGCCGATTACGTCTAGGGGGTTTTCCCGAATGTGACACCGTCATTTGACACTGCCTAGTAGTTTCTGCCATTGTGATGAGGTCCTCCTCTAGGGACCCTCGTGGGACCTAGGTAGAGTTGTACAAAGATATTAAGACCTTAAACATGCTTATCTTGGTCTTAGGGTCCTATCCTACCAATTTAGACACCAAAAAACTCACGAAACATGCAAAGGTACACTAGAACACATGCAAGCACATAAGTGACAAGTCGTAGAACGTCTTGGTCGTTCCTTGACGTTTGACTTCAAACTCAACCGGACTGACTTCCAAACTCATATACACATTAATTGAGCTAGTTAGAAGCTCTTAGAACACTAGTGAAGCTCTAGTTGAACCTATTTAATTTTGAGGGCCGTTACATTATATTGTTGTCTCTGGAGTGAAATACAATGGTATATGAAATCTTGAATGTGTCATCCTTCCATTTGGTAAAAACAAAACTTCTATACCAGAATTCACAATAAGGAGAAATATTTTTAATTGTGATTGGAGGTATGAAGTTATTATACTCTATAGAATTGTCTTGCCAGTACCACAATGTCCATGAATGAATATTAATTTTCCTTCTTCATTCTATACGGATGTTATTATTGCATCATAAGCCTGACGTTGACAATTATTCAATTGTGCATAACATTTTGCATGCTCCCGTTTAAGTGCATTTTTGTCATAGTTGAGCTCCTCATTTATGAGGGGGTTGCCTATTGTTCTAATTAACGTCTAATATTGAAGGGGCATGCCATATATGTCTTTCAAATTTTTACCCATCTCAATAGTATGCTTTCAATCTCAACCAATGTGTAGGCCTCAATTTTCTTATCATTTAATTGTAAATATTTCATGCACAATCTCTTTCTCTTATTCGCTGCTATATCTTTTGATAATATTTCATAGTTATTTTTCCATAGTTGTCTTGCATCTGACACTTGGCAGTGCATAAGAATCGTTACAAAAGAGATGTCTCAATTCATTATCAGTGGCCCGAAGCCCCCACCAAGTATTCATTCTATTCTTTATCATCATCTATTAACCCTAATGCGTATAAGGCCTGCCGATATGTTTTATTCTCTACTCCGTTCACTGTTCCTATGCTTTCGAAGGAAGTGAACCATTTGACAAAATTAAGCATCATGCTCATATAAAAATGTTCTCCACTGGAGGGTGGGCAAAGTAGATTATCCCAACTGCTCTTCCCTTCTGCCTCCTAGTAGATTTTTTGTCTCTTGCATTACATGCCCATATTGTTGGGAAATAAGAATATCTCAGCTCTCTTGAATCGACATTTTCTTTGTTTACCTCAAACCATTCTGTGAATTTTGCTTATTCTATATCAAGTTTGCTCAAGACACATTCAGCCCTCCTTTATTCTTTAAATACTATGGTATTTTGTCCCTCCAAATGAAAAGGTAGTCGCTCAACTGATTCCCTGTGATGAATGTCAAATTGATAAATCCTTCAGTAAGCTTCCGTCGCCGATATATATCTACAGTCTATGTACTTTTTGATCTCATCTTTATCTGTTGTACTTTAGGGATTTTCTATTATTGAAGTTTCTCTATCGAACCCTATATAAACATACCTGAATAGGTACTTCAGCGACCTTGAGTAATTGCAGGCTACAACGTTTATATGTATATTAAATTGGACAAGCAAGTTCCTCTAGTATGGAACAATATATCTGTTGTATAATTTAGCTCCATTTTTTGTAAATTCAATACTTGTATTCCTTATCCTATAAATAGGGAATCCGTCTGCTCATTGAATTTCTTTGGAAATTTTTTCTGCACTTGTTCTGTTTCATACATAAGCATTTTTTATTCACGTCTCCACACGATCCATGAATCGTAAAGTTTTGAATTCATTAGAGCCACCGGGGTCTGCTGAAACATCAGGGATTTCTATTGATATTACTCAGTCAATATGATCTGCTGACTGAGTTTTTAATGTTTCATGAAGGAAGAGCAATATGTGCGCATATGGTAGTCCTCTTTTGTGGAACTCAATTGTATATATACCTGAGCATAAAGTTGTCTTTTAAAATGCTTTGGAGGGTTGTGAATTAAATTCATATATGTGTATAGTGGAATGCATAGTCCGTGTTATTGAAATGATGTCTTGTTGAGGTTGTGTATTGTACGTCTATGATTTTATGTAATGTATAATATGCAATACACAATATTTACATGCCACAATTTTTCAAAAAGGCTTATGTTTCTAAGATGCTGCACTAATTGAAACAACTTGATCTTGAAAACTCTACATATGGTGTCCATACGGCTACCATTGTTCCCTTCTGATATCAAGGATTTCATTTCATTAATTTCAGGCCATTTTGGGTTGCAAGTGAACGTAAGGAACAAATCGGGGTAACCAGCCCACCTGCATATTGTCATTGCATCTTGATATGTTTGTTCCCTATATCGTGGTCCACCAGTGTGTGACGAAGGTAGTATAACTGTTTTCCCAACCCGAGAACAATCAGAATCTCCCTGAACAATAACATCCCTCAACCCCCTAAAATGATTTGTTCGTAGTTTTGGTTGATTATTTCGTATATACCAAAATCTTTGTTCTTCAATTGCCATATAACCATCCACATTGTATTGTTGCAGCAACCTTCCAGCTTGTAGAAGAGTGTGTCTTTCATTAAGCCATTGTTGTATTCAAAAGCAATAATATTGGCTCATGCTCAAGTTGTTCCTTGCGAATGATTTGTTATGTACATCTATCAAATTAAATCAAAACCTACATCCATATTCTCCATATGGGTGTATTAATGGGTAATTCATGGCCATGAAAGATGGGTGTGAATATGTGATTCTTTGCAAACCATTTTATGATGTTCTACAATAGCATCGCGCTGAAAGTTAGCATATGTTAGTTCACCAATTATTAATCCCGCCAGTTCTGAAGCTATTGGTATATTGTATTGTTACCCATCATTGCTCCTTTCTGTTATGAGGCGCAGGAGAATACAGATAACCAAAAATAACCATCTAAAATTGTAAAGATAAAACTATGATGCAAAATATCATTCTAATTAGGATCAAACAAATATTAATATCTAAAACAAAACAAAAGTACATGAAAATTGCCTAATCATTCACATCAACAAGAGGCAAGTGGTAAAGAAAAATTTCTTTTTCATGATACATAAATATAGCTAAAGATTTATACGATATGATGAAAAGGTGAAGAGTTGTTTAAGTTAATTTTCAGAAGCTAGTGATCTTAAATATGGGGAAGAGGAAAGGTTGATTGTTTTTGCTAATAATTCAATAAATTTAATTATACTAATAACCACACTAATTATAGAGAAAGAATAGAGAATTTTTATTTTTAAAAAAAGAAAGTAATTCCTAAATATTTTCTATAAAATAATTTCAAACAATTTTCTATGAAATATTTTTGTATTTCAATGTTTGTTTTTGCACCTTCTTATTTTTAGTATTTAGTTTGATATAATATAATTATTACTTAGTATTTAAATAATTTGAACTATTGTGTCTAGAAGTATGTATTTAAATATGATATTTAATATTAAATTAGTTATATATTAATATTTAATTTAGTTTAGGAATAAATTAAGGGGAAAATGGTAATTCAACTTTTAAGTTAGTAGCTTCCACTTATAATAATACTAGTTTTCGGAACGTGCATTGCACGTTTGTTCCATACAATTATTATATAGAAAATCTTGAATTTAAAAATATTAGTTTTACCAATTTATATTTTATTCATTGAATAAAATTCATAATAATCGAATATTACATTGACCATCAAGCAAGAAATATGGAAAAATAATAATATTACTATAGCATCTAATAATATGAATATATCTATATGATTTATCCTTAATAATCTCTCATTACGCTCCATATACTAAGTACACAAATATGTATCTACTTAAAGAAACTATATCAGTAAGGAAAGGATAAAAGAAAAAAATATTATAGAAGTACATTTAAAAATGAATATAAAAGTCATAACTTAGTAATTTCACCACTAATAAAAATATACATAACATTCATAATTTCATAGTAGATTAAATTAAAGAAGTATAAATCAGTAAAGAATACAAAAAAATTAAACAGATAAGAACAAATACAACATTCATACCCTTCTTAAGACTTTAATTATAACATATATATAGTAAAAAGAAATACATAGGAGTAAAGTTCTTGATGATACCTTCTCCTGTAACAAAAAAAAAACATCTAAAATTATGAAGATAAAACTATAATACAAAATATCATTCTAATTAAGATCAAATAAATATTAATATTTAAAAACAAAAAAAGTACATGAAAATTGCCTAATGATTCACATCAACAAGAGGTAAGTGGTAGTTTTTCTGTAGTCTAACAAAAGAGGAGTAAGAATAAAATGATAAATGGGAAAAAAATAGTATTACCTTATGCTGGACAAAATTCAACAAATAAGAGGGCGATAGTAATAGTAGTTTTTCTGTAGTCTAACAGAAGAGGAGTGAGAATAAAATGCTAAAGAAATTTTATAGGGTGGTAACTTTATAAAGTGCAAAGAATATGAAAAGGGTATAGAATATTTAACTGATTGAAGTTTAAAAGACAAAAGATATAAATGCTGTAATATGAAAAGTTTGATACATTAGTTAAATGATCAGGATAAAATAGTTATTTTAATATGATTAGGGATATTTTTGTAATTCAACTTTCAACTATGGAGCTTCATGCTTTTATTATAATATGATATATGATGGTTCTATTATCGAATTATGCAAATTTTTACCACTGATCACGCTCCTCGGCAGTCTTGGGTGACTGCTCCTTTGACAATTTAAAGTGATTTGCCAATGGAGTAGTCCTGGGTTTAACATCATTAACCCTGAATCTGTTCAACACCTTCTCAATGTACAACTCCTGAGATAGATTTTAAGTGCCAGCAGATCTATCCCGAGAAATCTTCATCCCCAAAATCTGTTTCGCTGGACCCAAATCTTTCATCTCAAACGCTGCAGACAACCTTGTCTTCAGATTGTTAATCTCCCTCATACTAGATCCTGCAATCAACATATCATCCACATACAAGAGTAGAAAGACATATGAATCAGTGTATTTCTTGAAGTAACAACAAGGATCCTTTTCAGCTTTGCAGAATCCACTCTTGATCATGAAGGAGTCAAATTTCTTGTACCCTGCCTTGGTGCTTCCTTTAGTCCATGCAAGCTCCTGGTGAGCTTGCACACCATGTGTTCCTTGCCTGGAACCACAAATCCTTCCGGTTGCTGCATATAGATCTCTTTGTCCAGATCTCCATGTAAAAACGCTGTTTTTACATCCATTTGCTCTAGATGCAAATTCTCCGATGCAACAATACTTAACAGAATTCGAATAGAGGTTAACTTCACAACAGGAGAAAATATTTCAGCATAATCAATACCTTTCCTTTGTGAATATCCTTTAACCACTAAACGAGCCTTAAACCTTCTTTTGCCATCTGGTTCAGTCTTGATTCTGAACACCCACTTGTTCAGCAAAGCTCTCTTCCCTGCCGGTAACTCAGTCGACACCCATGTGTCGTTCTTATCAAGTGACCTCATCTCATCATCCATGGCTTGCTCCAACTTGATCGAATCCTCCACCTGTAGGGCCTCATCAAAAGACTCTGGTTCCCCCTCATCAGTCAGCAATAGATAGTGTAATGAAGGTTAATACCTATCTGGTGCCCTGATGGATCTGGATGATCTCCTTAACACCTGCTAAGGTGTGACTTGCTCCAGTTCATATTCTTCAGTAGGAGTTGGTTGAGTATCTGCTTCTACATCTCTGGGGTTACTCTTCTCCAACTCAACCTCAACTCCCACTTGCTTTGTAATCTCTAGAACCTTCTGCTCTCTGTCCTTGTACAAGACAGTTTCATCAAATGTCACGTCACAATGTCTCAGGATCTTTCTGTTCTTGTCATCCCAAAACCTGTAGCCAAACAAATCAGAACCATAGCCTATGAAGTAACACTTCACAGCCTTGGCATCAAGCTTATCTCTCTTTTCTGGATCAACATGAACATAAGCAGTGCAACCAAAAGTCCTCAAGTGTGAGTACTTGAGTTCTTTTCCTGTCCACACCTCCTCTGGAATCTTGAACCCTAAAGGAACTGATGGTCCCCTGTTGATCAAGTATGCAGCTGTGCTCACAGCATTCGCCCAAAGTGTTTTGGGCAGCCCACAGTGTATCCTCATACTCCTTGCACGCTGATTCAATGTTCTGTTCATCCTCTCAGCAATTCCATTCTGCCTTGCCTTACCAGGAACTGTTCTCATTAATCTGATTCCCTCAGCTGCACAGAATGCCTTGAACTCTGATTTGTCATACTCTCCTCCATTGTCAGACCTTAGGCATTTGACTTTCAAACCGGTCTGATTCTCAACTTCAGCTTTCCACTTCTTGAAAGTTGCAAACACATCTGACTTATGCTTCAAGAGGTAAACCCATACCTTCCTGCTGAAATCATCAATGAAGGTAACATAGAATCAGGATCCCCCAAGTGATGATACTGGAGATGGTTTCCAAACATCTGTATGGACTATTTCCAACTGCACTTTCTTTGGCTCTCTAGGAGTCTTTGTGAAGCTTACTCTTTTCTGTTTGCCCATAACACAACTCTCGCAACGACCCATATCAACAAACTTCAGACCCTCTAATGCTCCTTTTGCAACCAGCATCTTCATTCCTTTAGTACTCATGTGTCCAAGTCTGTTATGCCACAGACATGAACCGGAAGCACCTTCAGCAACAACGGCCATGTTTATACACCCTGCAGTGGTGTACAAGGTTCCAGATTTGGTGCCACGAGCTACTACCATAGCACCTTTCCCGATCTTCCACGAACCTTTCCCAAACACTGTTGCATATCCCGTGCTATCAAACTGACCAACATAGATTAGATTTTTCTTGATCCCAGGAATATATCTGACATCCTCCAATGTCCACTGGTTTCCCGAGGTGGTCTTTATGCAAACATCCCCCTTTCCTTCAATCTCTAAGGCTTTATTGTCAGCAAGATATACTTTTCCAAAATTTCCAGATTTGAAATTTTGGAACAACTCCTTGCTTGGAGACGAATGGAAAGATGCACCAGAATCCAAAATCCATGATTCAATCGGGCTGTTCACACTAAGGATTAGAGCATCCCCAATGTCCTCTGCTGAATTTACAGAATCATTGTCATCTCCAAATTTCTGATTCTGTTTATTCTTTGGCTTTGTACAGTTCGTCCGAAAGTGCCCTTTTTCTCCACAGTTCCAACAAGTCACGTTTGATCTGTTCTGGGATTTTCCTCGATTCTTTGATTTTGATCGACCATGTTGATTTTGGCCTTTCGTCTTACTTCTCCCCCTTCGATCAACGCTGAGAGCACTGCCCGATGAATCTCCCACTTCTCGTTTGCGAATACTTTCGCTAAGAACAACATCACGGATTTCATCAAACTTCAGTTTCTCAGATCCACGGGAACTGCTAATCGCAGCAACAACAGTATCCCAAGACTCGGGCAGAGATGACATCAAAATCAACGCCTTAATTTCATCTTCGAAATTAATATCCACAGAATTGAGTTGACTCACAATCATATTGAACTCGTTTATATGATCAGAAACGGATCCATTCTCAGACATCTGTAAATTGAACAATCTACGCATCAAATATACCTTGTTCATAGCCGATGGTTTTTCATACATGTTTGACAGTGCCTTCAACAGACCAGACGTAGTCTTCTCCTTCACGATGTTGAACGCCACGTTTCTTGACAAAGTCAACCGGATCAACCCTAGAGCTTGGCGATCCTTGAGTTTCCACTTCTCCTCCGTCATGGATTCCGGCTTCACCCCGGTCAACGTTTCGTGAAGATCTTTCTGGTACAGATAATCTTCGATCTGCATCTTCCAGAAACTGAAATCGGATACATCAAACTTCTCGATTCCAAGCTTTGAACTATCCATCTTCAGTGATCGTGTTGAATCTCCTTAGCTCTGATACCAGTTGTTAGGATCGAATTCACTCACACACACTAGATGAATGAAGAACACAAGAGCTTTCAAGAGAAAGAGATGAGAAATCTAGAGAGAGAGAGAGAAAACCCAATTTTTCGTGGTAAAACCCCGTAAGTAACTTCCACGGCGGTGAAGTATATTTATATTAATAAATCAGAGTATTTTTTGTTACAGAGAATAAATAGGAAAACCTAAAATAGAGAATAAATAGGAAAACCTAAAATTAATCAGGCTCCACTACCTAATATTAGTCGCAGTACCTTATGCACGAGGATATAATTTCCGATCGCAACCCTGATTTCAGTGGGCCACTGTTGTGGTTGTTGCGGATGATTGAGATAATACTGTAACTGATATTGCTTTTGTGGAGTATGGATCATCCAAATAGAATAGTGGTAGTTTTAATTGCGGGTGGTTGTAATGAAATTCTCATTGGGATAAGTAATTGCGTACTATGTTTTTATAATATTTTAGTTGATTGAAGTATACGACATGAGTAAGTGACATAATATGGCAACGTACACACTTTTTCTGTGTTACGTATATTTAGAGATATATGTCGATGTGAGGTGCAATTTGAATTTTTTTTTTTGAAAATGTATGAGTCACCAAATTAACTGACATGCAGCAGTTATGTTTATGCCAAGAACACACCCTTTGGATTTTCCCATCGAATATTTAAAAATTTCAATTTCACAAAAGTTTGTGCCGCCGCGTTGTTAAAAATGTTGAACAACAACAATATTATTTGTCATTTCGTATTTGAGTTTTGAAATGTTTACTTTTTGGGGTTGAGGTGGTGGGCGTTGGTGGTGTGAGGGAAGCTATCGACGGACTCTGAATCTTATAAGTTCACCTGTAAACTAAAATTGGTTTGCAAGTATTTAATTTAGGCTTTTTACTATTTTATCTTTTATTTTGCGTCTCAAATGATTGTTGCATTTCCCACCTTTTTTTTTTATCAAATTCACCAGACCGTATCTATGCTCCGCGATGGAAATTAACATTAATTTGAAACTCAGTTCATGCACTATTTGGTTTATCAACAAAACACAAATAGTATTCATGCAGACCAATAACACTAGAATTGGATACTTCTATAACACTAAGTGAAGAGACGCCTAATAATATAGCACAAAATAAATCTATTGAAATACCTCGAAGCTTCACATCAACAGAATCGTTCAATAAAATTGAGCATACTATCAATATCAATTGCTGAACGAACATCATTTTCCTCCCAAAATGAGATTTCATCATCAGATATATATATCCTTAATTCACCTAAGATAGCATAGTACCTCTGCAGTATTTTTGTATGCAACCAATTATTAATGTTATGATTCTATTTGTGACCAATTCTTCAGTGTGTTGTGGCCATTCACTTCTTAAAGTAAAAGAAAACATAATTCACGGAGAATAGGGAGACAGAAGAAATTAAGAGAATGATATTAACGCCTGACAAATCATTTACATTTTTGCCCACAAAACAATTAATCTCCAAATCCAGAAGTAACAAAAGGTCTGCAGATTCTCATCCAAATAGTTTGACTTATAATGCCTAACTATTCACAAAAATTTTTTTAAAACCAAATGCAAGGATTATAAAACTTTGGCATTAGAAATATTATGCTTAGTTTATCCTAAAACCTCATTGAAGTTCGTATTGCCTCAGTTGGCATGCGAATATGCATTTTAGTACTACTATTTGAAATACTCAATCTACATGTTAAGTGTCACATTTCTCATGTGATGCATAAGACAAAGTACAGGTGGCAAATCATTACCACTAATGCCTTTAATTGCTGAATAAATCGTATGTAGTATGTGGTTGACGTTGTTGATTGAGATTCGGTATAGCAATAGAAGTAACATAATTGTATTCAAGAACATACATGCTCAACATTCTGATTATTCAAATCCATTATTAGAGTTACTAACCTACGTCAATACAGATGCTGAGAGAAAGTACTACTTTGGTGAACTAGTATCACCTACATTTTAAAGTAGGGGAATGCTCTAGGTTTTTTAGTTCTCCAATTATAATCCTCGGTCCACAGGTTGAGTGTCACATTTTTGCTGCGACTGAGGATACAAAGTACAAGTGTCTATTCATTACCACTCACGCATTGAATGGCACAAGAAAGTGTATATACCATGTACTAAACATTGATGATTGAGATTCTGTATAAAAATACAAGTAACATAATTGTATTAAATAATCTACAAATTTAACATTTCGATTAGTCAAAGCCATTATTAGAGTTACTGATACATACGTCATTACCATCTTAAAATAAACTACTTATTCGAAGAATTAATAAAAGTTACATTAAAGTAGAGGAATGATCTATTTGCATTTGTTTGGGTAGGAGATAAGTTTTATTCGTCCTCCGCTATGTATATTCTTCACTTCTTCTTGAGTTTTCTAGATAAACTCTTCTCTTCAAAATGGGATCGGGTTCGTCATCCTGATCTTCTTCCGCACAATCAAAGGGTCTTAGATCCCTCTGCTTTGTATTCGCTCGGTGTATTTCTCACATTTTTCCTTTACCCTGGAGAATGTAATACAACTCAAACATTAATAACAATATAAGTGTAACAATACAAAAAAATCGAATAGATAAATACTTAAGGTGATTTAATTATTATTTAAAAATCTAAAAATTTTAAGGGCATAATTGTCCTTTCATGTATTAATTAAAATAAATAAGATTTTGTATTAATTTAATTAAATCCTATTTTGACTAAGCCTTGAATTTAGTCTCCTAATCATAATAACTCTCTCCCTCACGTTTCTCAACTCTCTCTCACGTTCTCAGTCTCTCTCTCTCACGTTATTCTGCCAAACATAACAAAAACCAGAAAATACATCAAGAGTTCTTCACACTTGAAGAACTCACAAGAATTTTTAAGTAAAAGAAAAAGTAATCAAAACGTCAAGGCTAAGAGAGGTTCGTCGAGTGGGGGTGTACGTTGAAGTGAACTGGGTGTGGTTCGGAGGGGTTTCCGGGCAGCAACTTCACACTTGAACAGCATCAAAATGTATGGGTTTTCTCTCCTGGAATTCTTTCTCCAAGAGTGCTTTCCTTCGAACGTTTCTCAAGGTCTTGAAAACTAAGGTTGTTTCCCTTTGTATGTTCTTGTCCTTAACTCCCAAACAAATTCGTAGGATGGGTATGTTGTGCTGCAAGACTTAGGCATGATTGACGTATTTATATTAACTGTGAACATGTTTTATGTGAGGGAAATTACGAAAATGATATTCGAAGTGTAACAAAAAAATTTGTGTTGTGTGTGCATCGTGGGCAGTGGCTTTAGCCACTGTTTTGGGGTAGAATATTCATGTGTTTTTGGTGTATTTTATGTGTGTAATGTGAGTGCAATGTGGTGTTCATTATAATGAAAAATGTTGGGTTCAATAACACTCTTTTAGCTAAGTAAACTCATGAAAGAGGTGACTAAAAATGAGTGAAGAATGATAAGAAAAAATTTCCAAATTGCATACTCTCCCATAAGGTTAAATTCTGGGTTTTTAAAAAGGGAAATAAGTAAGTGAGGTCAATGGGAATTGAACCCAAGACCTCACATGTTGAGAAGGCTGAAAAATAAGAGAAAATGTGAAGGAGCTAAGGGGAATCGAACCCCTTAGCTACTGGTTTCGTGAGGCAAAGAAAAAGGAAAAAGGGGGCTGGGGGATTCGATCCTAGATCCTGTTTTCGCGAAAAAAAAAGGGAAATGGGGCTGGTGGGGAATCGAACTTGCGACCTATGGGGAGGAGAGGGAGAAAAATTAAGTAAACAAGTTAATGGGAGGCATGGGATTCGAACCCACGACCTCCCAGTACGCGCAAAGGGAGAGGAAATAGAAAAAAAAGAAAATGCGAGGCGTGGGGATCGAACCCACGACCTCAGCGCTGAACGGAGGGGCGAAATAACAAGGAAATAAAGTGAGGCTGTGGGGATTCGATCCCACAACCTCACTGCCACTCGCCCATTTAAACAAAATGAAAATTGAGGCGCTATGGGGGTTCGAACCCACCACCTCACCGCCTCCTCAGCTAAATTTAAAAAAAATAAGGGGGGGGGGGCTATGGGGGTTCGAACCCACAACCTCCCTATTGTAGCAAATTTAACTCTAAAAATCAAAGGGGTTGTGGGGGCTCGAACCCCCAACCATTCGGTTAACTAAGAGTAAAATTAAAATAGAAAATTAATCCTTCCATGTAAATGTTGAGATTTAATTTAGAGTTCTAATTAAAATAGAAAATTAATCCTTTCAGGTAAATGTTGAGATTTAATTTAGAAATCTACTTAAAATAGAAAATTAGTCCTTTCATGTAAATTTTGAGAACTAATTTAGAATTCTAATTCAAATAGAAAATTAATCCTTCCATATAAATGTTGAGATTTAATTTAAAGTTCTAATTAAAATAGAAAATTAATCCTTTCATGTAAATGTTGAGATTTAATTTATAGTTCTAATTGAAATAGAAAATTAATCCTTTCATGCAAATGTTAAGATTTAATTTAGAGTTCTAATTAAAATAGAAAATTAATCATTCCATGCAAAAATCAAGATCTTAGCATATATACAAGATACATAAGTGTTGTACTACATAATCTTAGGAAAGTAAGAATAACTTAGCGAACTATGAATGAATCCCCATGGCTTGTATATATAGATACATAAATCTAACATACGTTAAAAAGTAAGTGAACCTAAGATGTACATAATGAAATGATGAACCCTAGGAGGGTTAAGTATGAGTGTAAGATACACCAAGTGGCCAAGTGCATTGGCATATGATGACAAAAACTATAAAATGATGAAATTAGGATTCACATAATAAGAGGTGAGTAACTATGAATAGCAAAGGTGCTAATAATGAAGAATGTGGTGACAACATGATATGAGGCTAATGTATATGATGGGAGAGCAATCTCAAATGAGCCTAAGTAAATGTTACCAATACGTACTCACCAATGAGAGTGTAAGATAATGAAGAGACCAGTCTCTATGAACAGTCTAATGAAAGTATTGAGTTTAACACACTTAATGCAAATGGTGATGAGAAATCATCTAATGAGCTATGCTGTCCTCATACTAGAAGCCAGCTTCCATGACGTATGAGTTTAAATGTAATGGAACTTTATACTGAGTACTGATAGGCTAGCTATGAGAGGTGATGCCTTATTTAGGGAAGGGCGAAGGTTCATGTAACTCTCATGAGATGAGAATGTCCGCTTGTCGGGTATGAGTCTCCATTCATATCCTAGTCTTTGAACCTATACTGCCAATATAGGAATCTGGCGGGGTTAAATTCCCATATACGCTAGCATGTTATTGAGTCACTTTGGCAGGTGATTCCACCTCTTTTCGGGTGTGGGTGAGACACTGGATTTCATGATGCTCACATGATCTATGTTGGTTAAAGTTAAAGTTCCCAATGAATGAACGAGGCCAGCCTAAAATGAAGCATATAAAAAAATGAATGATACCGAAGGTGTTAGATAGGATAATCAAGAGGTGATCTAGACTCAGTTAATGACATTAGGTTATTCCTGATCATTGCACAGCAAACCCGATGACAGTATTAAACTACATCCTAGGTATAGCTGGTGTTCACACCGGCCTATGAATGAAATGAAATGAATGAAGCAGACTCTGTGTTTGCTAATGAAGACTCCCTAGTTGAGGTCCCATATGTTGAGCCCTCATTTTGGACAGTCTTAATGTCAAGTCCATGATCCTAAGGTCTCATGGCATATGAATGAATTATATGAAAGAAGTTATGTGTCATATGTTATGTGCTATGATATATGCTATGATATGTTCTATATGAAGATGTTATGTGTTGTGTGCACTACGATATTTATAATGATGCATGTTCCTCTCATGACATGACCTTCCAAACTCAATTTAAAAAGTTCACTAACTTTTCTAATCTCAATTTGGCATAACTCTACTGACTTGACTTCCGAAAATCATGTCGTTAGAAAAGAGCTATTCTTTCTCATGCATGTCCTTGGTGTGTGCTTGAATATACCCATACTTAGTACAGGTGTGTAGTAACCCCATACATCTATAGTATTTTAGGTGCAGGCACAGGTGCGCGATAGAGCTACAGGGTCATTGTTGCAGCTATCCGGATGTCAGCATTCATCCGGAGTTTGGTAGGTCCTCATGCTTTCAAGGATGCTACTGTTTTTCATTCTAGCGTAGTTATAGAGTTGAGCTAGTGGAGCATGTTCCACTAGCGTTTCTTTCCTGTTTTGATTCAGACTTTGTATTCGTGCCATTTTGGCAATTATACAATTAAGACTTAATGAACTATTTTCTTTCAGTTGCGTATCTCTTTAATGTTAGATGGTTGATGATGAACGATTATGAAATGTTAAGAATGTTTAGCAAGTATGTTTAAAGAATCAAAAGTTTCAAATTTTCTGCTAAAATTAACCTATGTAAAGTAAGGATGACGTAAGTAGGCTTGTTTGCAACCTCTGAGAGGTCAACAACGCCGGTCTCATCTGGGGTCTAGATTCCAGTCGTGACAAAGTTAGTATCAGAGCCCTAGGTTAAATTCCGAGAATAATGAGTTCACATCAACCATATTGAGTAGTTTCTAAGTCATGGTAGTGAAGTGCACCACTATCCTGGATTAGAGGCTGCATGATGCGTAGGAAAAATTTCCCTTCTTCTGACCTTATCGTGCTTTTCCTAATGTCTGAGTTCTTGATGTTATGAACGTGTCTAACATCAATCCTTGTTGTTTTCAGAGAATGAACACTTGGAGAACTAAGGGTTTGAGGAGGGGAGGAGCACCTGCTAGGGGTAATCAAAATCCACCCCAGGCTCCAGCTGAAGGATTGGCCATGTCAGTTAACCCAACTGGGTTGACTGATGCTGAAGTGAGCGCATCTCTAGACCAGATCGCACAGGCCATCACGATGCAGGCTTAGGATATGACTGCCCAAGTCAACCCGTAGGATGTTTAGAGGGAGAACCCACCGGTTCGCAGCATGGCTGAAAGACTGCGAGATTTCACGAGGATGAATCCTCCAATATTCACAGGGGCTAAGACATCAGAGGATCCTCAAGAGTTTGTAGACGAGGTGCATAAGATCCTGGTGGCTATGGGGCCCACTGTTATTGAGAAGGTTGAGTTGGCTTCCTACCAGCTCAAGGATGTTGCACAGACTTGGTGCAAGATATGGCAAGATAGCCGTGTCTTAGGTAGAGTGCCAGTCACATGGGAGTTGTTCAAGACAACATTTCTGGAGAGATTCTTCCCCAGAGAGATGAGGGAGGCCAAGATTGAGGATTTCATCAACCTTAAATAAGGCTCTATGACGGTCAGGGAGTATTCCCTGAAGTTTGTTAAACTATCAAGGAATGTTACTTTCCGTAGTATTTAATAGCAAGAATTGGGAGAATACTGAACTTTGTTGAAATCATCAAGGTATGCTACTTCCCTTGTTTCTAACAACAGGGATGAGATGAGCAGGTTCCTCACAGGAATCAATGGAGACCTGGAGCAGGAGTGTCGATTTGCAATGCTCCACTAATATGGATCTCTCCAGGTTGTTGGTGCATGTCCAGCAAGTAAAGGAAAGCCGCAGAAAGAGAGGTGTTCGTGATGTAACGAGGCCTAGGCCTCAAGATTAGGCAGGTCCCAGCCATGGAGGCCACAAAAACAATTTTGGCGTCCGTGAGCAGCCCAGGTTCAAGAAGGGGCAACAGAGTTCTGGGAATTCTAACTCTCAGAGGAGTACAACACCTAGAATAAGCAGAGCTGAACCCAAGAGGGGCAATGGAGGTGAGATGCAGCGTCCTAAGAAGAATTGTGCTATGTGTGGCCGAGCTCACAGTGGAGAGTGCAAACAGGGCACTAATGCCTGCTTCGGTTGTTGTAAGAGTGGACACATGGTCGGAGACTGTCCACATAACAGAGGTCAGGTTGGAGGTAATGCTCAGCCTAGGCCTAACCCACAGAGTGCAACAACAACCGAGCCTCACAAGAGGAACAAATTCTATGCCTTGAAGGGCAGGGAGGAGCAGGAGAAGTCTGCTGATGTTGTCACAGGTATGTTGCAAGTATTTTAAACTTCTGTATATACTTTACTTTATCCAGGGTCTACTCTTTCCTTTGTGACTCCTCTGCTTGCCCTTACTTTTGAAATACTACCTGAAGTTTTGCATGAACCTATAGTGGTTCGTACGCCTTTACGAGAAAATGTTAGAACTAATATGGTATACAAGGATTGCCCAATAGCTGTAAGTGGTAAGACTATGTGTGCAAACTTGATTGAGTTACCCATGCATGATTTTGATATTATTCTTTGCATGGACTGGCTTCACAGTTGTTATGCTTGCTTTGACTGTCGTAGTAGAGTGGTGAGATTTTGCTTCCCTAATGAAGAAGTGTTAGTCTGGGAGAGGTACAATTTGAGTCGTCCTAATCCAAATCCCTTGATTTCAAATCTTAAGGCAAATAAAATGATGTCCAAGGGGTTACTAAGTTATCTTGTGAGTGTTAATGATTTATATCATGACATTCCTTCCACAAACTCGGTGCTGTAGTGAATGAATTCCTAGATGTGTTTCCTGAAGATTTGCCTGGAGTCCCTCCCCTTTTAGAGATTGACTTTGGTATCGACATAGAACCCGATACTAAACCAATATCAATTCCTTCTTATAGAATGGCTCCAGCAGAACTCAAAGATTTGAAGCTGCAGTTAAAAGATCTCACTGATAAGGGTTTCATTCAGCCGAGCATATCCCCTTGGGTCGTTCCACTGTTCTTTGTGAAAAAGAAGGATGGAACCCTTAGAATATTTATCGATTATCGGAGCTCAACAAGGTCACTATAAATAATAAGTATCCACTTCCCAGAATCGATGATTTGTTCAATCAGCTCCAACGGTCTAGTTTACTCTCTAAGATTGATCTTCGTTCAGGGTATCATCAGCTTAGGGTTAGGGATAGAGATGTCCCAAAGACAGCCTTTTGTACCCGTTATAGTCATTATGAGTTCTTGGTTATGTCATTTGGTCTCACGAATGCACCTGCTGCATCTATGGATCTCATGAACAGAGTCTTCTGTGAGTACCTTGACTCTTTCATCATAGTATTCATTGATGACATTCTCATATACTCTAAGACCAAGGAAGATCATGAACAACATTTGAGACTAACCTTGCAGGTACTTAGACATCATCAGTTATATGCTGAATTCAGCAAGTGTGAATTCTGGCTGAGATCAGTGACCTTCCTGGATCATGTTGTGTCTGATCAAGGTGTAGAGATGGACACCAGGAAGACTGAAGTTGTTAAAAACTAGCCAAACCCTCTAACTCCCACCGATATCCTTAGCATTCTGGGATTGGCTGGTTACTACCGCAGGTTTGTAGAGGGCTTTTCTTGCATTGCTGCCCCACTTACAAATATGACACAGAAGAAAGCCAAGTTTGAATGGACGGAGACTTGTGAGAAGAGTTTCCATGAGCTCAAGGACAAACTCATTTCAGCCCCGGTGCTTACTCTACCTAAGTGTGGTGAGAATTAGTGAGAGAGGAAATACTCTTATACCTATTACATCCAAATCCAAATCAGGTCTCCCTACACAGCTTTTACACACTGCCCTTACCTTAGCTATATGGGCATGTGGGTCCTCAGAAGGTAGCCCTGAAAACAAACCTCTAGCAGTGAGCATTTGCATCAGACTACTAGTTACCCAAAGGTGTGGCCTTGTGGTGGGGGGGCAAGACAAGTGGCCCATCAGAGTCTACCATATTATCATAACCTCTGTAGTATTCTTGAGGGTGTGGAGCAGGATTTTGTCCCCTTTTTTATTTTCACTAGGATCATCGGGTAATAACTGACCATGAACATCAACTAGAGCTGGGATGTTCTGGTTTGGATCATCATCGTTAATACCCAAGATTCTATTCACGCTCTAATTCGTGATCGTAGGGAAACAAGGGTTATCCTCTACTTCATCATTAACATCTACCACTTTATCAGTGTCTTTTGTCACCTTTTTCTCATTAGACGGCATAGGTGGGTCAATGGTTTACTTACCACCGCGAGTAGTGATTGCCATACAATGTCCATCATTTTTCGAATTTTGAACAGTGTTACTAGGAAGAGTGCCCAGTTGCCGTGTGTTCACAGTCGCAGATAATTGGGCCAATTGTAACTTAAGTTGCTTAATCGATATTGCATGTGTATCGACTTTTTGCCCAATACCCGCTAAATCATTCCTCAACTCTTTATTGTGCTCATCACTAGCATCGATCCTCCTCATCATTTTATGCAACATATCCTCAACTCGCGCCATACTACCTCCACCATCCCTAGGAGTAACTTCACGATTTTGAGGAGGAACATAGGGCCGATTCCTATCATTTCTATTACCATAGGTACCCCTGTTGAAGTTGTTGTCGCGGTTGTAGTTTCCATCACGAAGATAATGACCCTCACGGTTATAGTTACCATAGTTTCGACCTTGGTTCCCTTGACCTTGGCGCCAATTCTCCTCACGGAAACCCCCCGTGTTCTCATTTACCGCATAGGAATCCTCCTCATAATAGCACTCATCATTTCATGGAGGTGGTTTCGACAAGTAGTTGACTGCATTTATCTTTTCTGCAGCCCCAGTGACATGTTTTAGTACCAACCCAAGGTCAGTTCTCATCTGAGCCATTTCTTCAGGAATCTCATTTGTGGCTGGGTTGTGAGTGGACTGCACTGCGAAGGTATTTCTCCCGATATCTTACTTCCTAGTACTCCAAGCTTTATTATTCTGGGAGTTTTTCTCTAATTTTTCAGCAATCTCAACATAAGGACATCCCCAAAAGAACCACCTGCTATAGTGTCCAACACCGCTTTATTATTATCATCCTGTCCCCGATAGAAGTATTCCTTCAGTGACTCATCATCTATACGGTGATTTGTGACGTTTCTCAAAAACTAGGTGAATCTATCCCAAGAACTACTAACTGACTCCTTTTGTAGTGCGACAAAGTTGTTCACTCTGTCTTTGTGGTTCAGTTTCTTGGAGACCGGGTAGTAGCGTGCTAAGAAAACATCCCTTAGTTGGTTCCAAGTGAAAATTGAGTTGTAAGGGAGATCATTAACCATATAGAAGCCTCTCCCGTCAGTGAGAGAGGAAACACTCTTAGCCTTATTACATCCAAGTCCAAGTCAGGCCTCCCTACACAGCTTTTACACACGGCCCTTACCTTAGCTATATGGGCATGTGGATCCTCAGAAGGTCGCCCTGAAAACAAACCTCTGGCAGTGAGCATTTGCATTAGGCTACTAGTTACCACAAAAATGTGGCCTGGTGGTAAAGGGGGCAAGACAAGTGGCCCATCGGAATCTGCTATATTGTCATAGCCTCTGTAGTATTCTTGGGGCCGCGGAGCGGGATTTTGTCCCCTCTGTTGGTGTTCACCCGGAGCATCGGGTAACAACTGACCATGAACATCAACCGGAGCTGGGATGTTCTGGTTTGGATCATCATCATTAATTCCCTAGTTTCGATTCATGTTGCGTAGTGTACGCTCTAATTCGTGATCGTAGGGAAACAAGGGTTCTCTTCCTCCCCGTGTATTTGGCATACAAGGAAGATGGTTCTGCAAGAATCAAAAACAATAAAACAAAGTAAAATCAAGAAAATATCAACTAAACTAAAGTAATAAGTTTAAGTTAATCTAAAAGCTACTTTCCCCGGCAACGGCGCCAAAATTTGATACGTTCAAATTTACTTCTCAAATAAGAAGTAAAGCGATCGTGTCAAGTAAATAACCCAACTAATGAGGTTGGGATCGTCCCACAAGGAAAATAGTTTAGACTTAACTTCAATCTATTATTACTATTGTCCTGTCAATTACTTCCTTGGAAAGCAAAAATGATAAAAAGGGGGTTTTCTATTTCTAAATCACTGAAAATAACTAGCGAAATTAAAGGAGACAACTAACAGCTTCAGATGTTGGGGTTTAATCAATTCATAAAAGTAACTAGGGTTTATGTGTTCCCCATAGGTTCATAACTTGATAATTCTAACTATAACAATTCTTTCCTAGTATCTTGCATGAAAAGTGATAAGTTATGTATTTCTAAATCCTTGGTCCAGCATCTAGAAAATTTCTCTCCGCACCTTGGTTCGGCTACGTGTGTTGCTATACTAACCATTACCTTTACCTCATATTAAGCATCGTATTCGATATTTGACTAAGTTATTACCTCGTACCAATCAATACTAGCCTATTAGATAGTATACACTAAATCTATGTTGATAATTCTTTTCCTATTATCTACCTCCTTGGTCCGGCAAGTAGCATTAAGGCGAGTTCTAACGTTGGCCATCCGTTAAAAAGACTTCTAAGCGAAATAATTATCAATACACGCAAGATACTATTCTAGAATTGTTATTTTAGTTAGGTTTTACCTCATTATTAGCCTATGGTTCCCACAACCCTAGTTATGGAGTTTTAGTTACCCATAGTCATAATCACAATATTCAAATATGTAATATAAGAATTCATGCACTTACTTCAATGAGAAAAAATAAATCCAGAACTTCACTTGATTAATCAACCAAAATCACCAACAATCAATTACTAAAATTTATTGAAGACTAAAGATTCTTCAAAAGTATAATAGTAATCACCAAAGTCTAACAAAGAGTCTAAAAATATTCCAGAGTCTAACCTCAAAAACGAGGTTTTTCGAACTATTTATAAAAAATCAAAACCTAATTACATAAGGACTCTATTTGCTGGAAATCTGTCAAAACGCGGCTGGATCGCCGGACCTCGCGACGGATCGTCGTGGTCACGATGGACCGTCATGGATTCCGTCATCCCATACTTGTGCAATTTCTTCTGCTGCTCTCTTCATTACCCTCGACGGCAGGTATGACGGATCGTCACAGGCACAACGGTCCGTCAAGGGTCTCTGTTCCAAAACACTTGAACTCTTGGAATTTGGGTACTAGGAGTACTTCTCTGATCTTCATGACGAACCAGCAGGACGGACCGTCATGGCTACGATGGTCCATCACAAACTCCGTAGCCCCACTCATGGTCAGACTTCCCCATGTTCCTTCAGCAGCTGCACTACGATGCCACCTACGGACCGTCATGGGCACGACGAACCGTCACAAGCTCCGTAGGTGGTACTTTTCTGTATTTCTCGCTCAAAAACCTCCGCATTCATCGTTTAGACAGATTTCGTGCAAATAAAGAGAAACTTACATAAAAATTAGCACAAAAAGGCTTTTGGACACACTAAACTTAAGGAAAAAGTATTAATAATACCGTGAAACCACGGTATATCATGTATGCATAGATACAATTAACTCTGAGATATGTAAAAATACAAACAAAATGTGTATATAAAATACAATATTTCTTTGTGAGTTTCTCTAACCGACAACCATAACATTAGAGCTATAGTGATGGTAGAGTGATCTATCTCATGACGCCATCGCTTCCTATACTCCAGCTAATGTATAAGACCTGAACTGCCTAATGGATCCACTAGTCTACTATGAAAAGGGTTCATCTAAAAACTATGACCCTTTTATACCCATCATCACTACATGGTTTTATGAAGATGCGAGTTATCTGAACTCATGCTCGTCCCCTATTCAGTGCTTAATACTATTTCAAAAATATGCTGGCTCTTATGTTATAAAAAAATACTGATTCTATGATTTGAGATAGTTACTCAAAACTTACCTCAAAGTCTATCTTGGAAATCTCAGTTTCCCTGCGTGCTTCATTTAGAAAGTTATTTCTCTTTTCTAAAAACTATCCAAAAGTCTCTTTGGAAACCACAGTTTCCATCCGTTTTAAATGTTAAAACATTTTATACTTCTTTCGGAATACTTAATCCAAACATACTGTTTTAAAGAAAAGACTTCATTTTGCTATGAACTGAACTCAAAAGTAAGTCTTAAAAGGAAGTTAAAACGTTTGTGAAAGACTTATGAAAATTTTAATGAACTTCTTCTCATTATATTTTCTCTTTACTCAACTTGATCTTTAAGTCTTAAAACAAAGTTAAAATCATTTCTAAAGTACTTCTTAAAAGATTCTAAGAACATTCAAGATTTGGGTCTTAACTATCTTTGAATTCGAACTATATATTCAACGTTGAAATTCATGTTTCTGGATGATATTGATATGTTTAGAAGTCATATAGAGCAATTAGAATCATTAAGAAGTGTTAAAACATTTTAAATGCTTAAACAAACTAAATTACAAAAAATGACGATTCGGGCACGCCCTAAGCACGTCGCACCAGCCCCATTGTTCTGAGGCTCCATTTAGCCGCACTGTAGGCGCGCCGCCCCAGTCTTTTTGGCACAGATGGGACATGCTGCGCCTGACCCTGCCAAGATGACGCCCGAATTTTTCAACTCGTGTTCTAACCCAAAATCATTCTAATTTTATTTCTTTTCTTAGATTCACTTAGGTTTCATGTAACCATATCATATATACAAAGATCTAACCTAATGAATTCAAGAACAACACTTAGATCATCAAAGAACTCGTAATTCTCAACCCATGCTCAAGAACGAAAAGTAATTCAAGAACAACATTCAAGAACATTCAAAAATCCAATCTTCCTATGATGAAATAATGCTCATCCAAACATGCTTGGCACGTGGGTAGACGAACTCAACATTGAGATAGACTCACATACCGTTTTAGGGATCACCCCCGATGAAATTCACAAGTTAACTTTGACGATCTTGGCGAATCTTGCCCTTTTTCTTCTTCTCTTCTCTTCTCTTTTCTTCTATTTTCTGCTTAGCCCAAGCGTGAAAATTCCATCCTTCTAAAACATAATAAATTCATTCTTGAACCTTATTAAATGCTAAAAACGGTTTAAATTAATAGGGAAGTAAAAAAACTAAAATACCCTTTAAAATCTCGGAATTGGACATTTTCTTAATCTAACAACCCAACTTTCAAAGAGCATAACTCACTCGTGCGAACTCGGAATCGCGCAATCTTGGCGGCATTTGAAAGATCATTCCAAGGGCTTTCCTACCATATTTGAAACTACACCTAACTCATTCTGAGCTAGGATTCATGGTCGTTTGAAAATGACCAAAACCCACTTTCCTAACTTAGACATCTTTCATATTTTCTTATTCTTTCCAAAAATAAGTAACTTCAGATTTTAAACTCTTTTTTAGTTGTTTGTAGTTGCGAGATGTTACAATTTCGTTTAAAAGAACTTTTTCTAATATTTATATAGCAACCATCAATATTAAAATTACTTTTTATGATTTTGAAGAATATAATTGAATTCTAATATTGATATGATGTGTAGATTATCACAATAACAAAATTTCATTATGTTATAGTTTCAAAATTCTCAAAAAAAATTCATGGTAACATAAATAGAAAAAAGAACATGAGAAATACCCATAAAAACATTATCATTAAATTATCTTTTTTTCCTTCTCGCTTTGTTAGATCTCCATTTCGTACATATTTGAGAGCATTTCTTCGCCTTAAATGAAGATTCTTCAATAGATCTACCAAATAGAAGATCAATTGTGAAATACAAACAGCATACACTATAGAGTATACAATAATTGAGAAAAAATAAATAAATCAAGAATCTTCATTTCGTGCATCTTTGAGAGGATTTCTTCGCCGGACATGGAGATTCTTCAATAGATCTACCAAATAGAAGACAAATCCTTAAATACAAACAACATAAACTATAAAGTATAAACAAATTGAAAAAAATGATAAATACAGACGAACACTGAAATTCTAAACATTCCTTCCTTAGATGATTAGTGAACTTGATCGCAATCTAAAACAGATGTTTTTGTTTCAAAAATGATATTTTAAGTGATAAAGTAACATAGAGAAATTGAAACTCGTTATAGTAACTCACTTCTATCTTATTATTTCCTTAAAAGGAAAACACAATATAATTTTTTTTATATCACTAATTATATTTAATTTAAATTTCTACATTTTTTCTAAAAGTAACACACGTGTATTTACTAAAAATGCTTTCATATTTGTTATTGAAACAATTATAAATTTTAATTATTATAAAAATTGATTTAAAGTTTTGTTTTGTTTCTCGAATTATTGATTATTTTTAATCTTTCAATTTTATGTATAAAAACACAATACTTTCTCTAAGACTGACGCACATGTATTTACTAAATATTATTTCATATTTCTTATGGAAATAATTTTTAATTTTAATTATTATAAAAAATTCATTTAAGTTTTTGTTTTGTTTTTTGAATTATATATTATTTAAATGTTTTGATTTTATGTAAAAAGAAATGCATAATTTCATGATAAAATTGAGAAGTTGAAGTAAGGTTGAATTCAAAATGTATTTGGATTTGAAAACCTCCTATCTATCTATCGATCTATCTATCTATCTATCGATCCATCCATCCATCCATCCATTCATCCATCCATATATATATATATA
>NC_028639.1:30180728-30196527 GCF_001406875.1 Solanum pennellii | reverse complement strand
GATATATATATATATATATAATTACTATTTTTATTATCATTATTTTGTAAAATAATATTATTATTAGATAATTCTTTTAATAAGCTTTTAGTTATATATATTTTATTATTATTTTAAAACTTCAAATTTTAATAAATCTTACTTGTCTGTTAAATATAATGTTTCTTTTTTCATTAAAAAAAATTTATAATTTGTATTCTAAAACTGTAACTTTTTTCCCTATTATTGAAAATTTAAATTAATTCTATTAATTAATTTATAATTTAAAAATTAAATATTAGAATATTTTTTTTTGTGTTAATACGTGACACTTTTTCACTCCTATTATATATAGATAGATATGTAAAACTGTAGACCAAACAAATATTTTGTCATAAACAAATATAATATATGGGTCGCATGGAGAAATAGATATCACTTTGACTTCAAAATTGTTTATTTTTATTTCAAATTTTTTTTTTTAGAACCTCTCGTTTCAAATGTAGATAACCTTTCTCTCTTCAAAATAGTTTCTACGTGATAAAACTCAAATTTCTTCAATATAGAGTCGTAATATTGACAATCATTCAACATAACATTCAATATATTTATTACATGGACCACCTTACTTAAATTGATTATTTGACATGTTATTATCATAGATTCGTCAACTATATATATATTTATTAATTATTTTATAATTAATATAATTGATAGATAGATTTATTTTTCCCGTGCCTAATATATGAAGATATTTTAACGTAACTTTTATTATTCAAAAACAGAAGGATCGTGATGACACTTCACAAACCTCCATTAGCTAAGTCAATTTTTTCTCGAAATACTAAATTCAATTAATCATAAAAAAATTAATTGAACAGCAATAATAATTCATAACTTATCTTTCATCTAAGTATATAAATGTAGGAAATATCATTTCCATAAGTTGAGTAATTAGAAGTTAAGTACAATTTTTAAATACGAATACCCTACCTCTGAAATAATCCAAGACTAAAAAGTAAAATATAAAGCGTATAGTTGATCATGGTCAACCTTTGGTACACAACGTCAAATTGGTGATGTGATGTTTCAATAAATTTGTAATACAATTTATGATTATTTTCATATTTTGTATTCTATAGGAGTTTGATGGGTGAACTAGAGAATGTTTCATAGCTAATGCACCAATTGTTGGTGCAATAGGATTTCTTGTCCATGAACGTAAGGGCTAGATCGCATTCGTGAAGAATACTTGTAGGAATGTTATGCATTCATGGGTCTTTGTTGCATTTGCAGAGGATATACTTTGCTAATCAAAACTGGTTGAGGAACAACATTTGTGATTGTTCCATCATTATTGTGATGGGTTAGATCGAATTACGTTCGCAATTGTGATCTACTTTCGCAAAAAAAGCTATTAAGACCTAGACTAAATGATTCTCAATTTAAACATACATTTCATATAAGATTTTAATATTTTCCCTATATTATATTTATTGTTTCGTGATTTAATTCACATTTGGGTGTTAGAAATTACAATTTTTAACCTAAAATCGAGGAGTAACATTTTGATGATTAGCAGTGTAGATCGAGCTTGGATCTTTATTAAAATTCATTTTTGTGACACAACTAATTTTATAACAACTTATTCCACTGAACGTGCGGGCTCAGGGTTGACTTTTTGTGTTTGAAATGAATGTATAATTATATGTTTATAAATAGAGTAGTCCACTTATTTAGGATATGTTCTTGATATATTGAGAGTATAGGGTTTATATAATGACCCAATTGGCCATTCATGGAAATATTTGTGAAATTACTATTTTACCCCTCCTCATATAAACTCTGATATAGTTCTGATTGGATTTTATAAAAAAAAGTTTTGAATTTTTAGTAAAGAGTTGTAAATTACATAAATTCTTTTAGAAGTGTTAAAATTGTTAAAATTGATTTTTGATGTCTTTGGGAGTTTCAAAGGTTAGAATGGATTTGTCCGATTCCTTCAATCCCAAAGTGTGGACATTTGTCTAAGAAAGCTATCAGTTTTAAATATCGAAACTTTTTGAAGATTTTACGTCTTATGTAGAAATTATTGAGATTTTAGCATTTTGATTGACTTTGATCAATATACCGAATTCAGGTACTCGGATCGAAATTCTTGGAGTTCCACTAGATTCAGAGGATTACTTTAGGATTAGATGAGGTATTTTCTGAATTTTCAATGGTGCTGTACTTATTTTAGCTATTTAGAAGTTCTGTTTGTTTGTGTGACTTTCATGCATGTCGGATCAAGGAGATATCAAATTTGTCTTAGATATTTGCTTTGAGTATAGCACATCGATTTGTGTCTAACTAGATATTTGGTTTTTGTGGATGGGATTTTGAAAGAAATTTGAGGGTTCATTCGATGATATTGTTGTTGCTTGAATTTTCTGTTGTCTCGTACGCTCGCAATGACGAGAGGCTGTTTGCTAAATAGCGTCTTACTTTCACAAAACTTGGCTGCTTTCACGACCTTCCCTTTATTTAAGGTCGATTGGAAAAAGCAATATGCCACATTTTAGTTGGTCCTCTTTAGGATTTTGTCTCAGAACTCGATTCGTCACCCCCATTGGTATCAAAGCCAAGTTGGAATGGGAGGGTGTGAGTATGAGCGACTAAATCCCTATGCCATCCTTGGGTTGACAACGTCGAAATTTAGGTTGTGGTTGGTATATGTTTAGAGATTGGTGGTTGTTGTTGTTGTTCAATTTATGTTCTTAGTTTTATTCCTTAAAGTTGGGTAACCGATTAGTCGCATTTTAGACATTGGCAAACCCGTACATTTGTGTTGGAGTAGCGCAGACTGTGTGGTTCGTTGAGCCGGAACAGGATGGTGTTTCTGTCACCAAGCTTAGAGGAATAAAATCAAAGAAGTTCAATGAAAAAGGTAACAGTAATTACTACACAAAGAATTTCTTATTAAGGATGTAACCTCTAAAGTAGACATTTAAGCCCAAGAATAATATACTTTTCTCCACTAGATTCTCTATCCATTTAAAATGAATTCATCTACACATCAAAATATTTTAAATAGTATTATCTTCTCTGTCATCTCTAATAAAATTGCAAAAATTTACAATGATCTACAAAATTGAAATATTCCAAGATAACACTTTAAAAAGGCTTATAAAACAAGACAATATAATTTTATTAAAAATTATAATAGTAATACTTCTAAGTTTTACTATTGCCATTAATAAAAATATTGTACTGTAAAATATTAGTAGCTAAAGAAAATAATAGATATAACTTTTTATAATATAAATTTCTTCATATAGGAGTTGTCCAAGTGGAAGTTAAACATTTATATATATTGAGTTTTGATGTACTCATATGTATTCTTTTAAGAGAGAATAGTTTATTAAACTTTGACGATTCATTATTAGCAGTATACTTTAATTGTTATCCTAATTATTCAATAGACATAATGATCAAAATGTAATATACATATTAGCATTAAATGTTAAACTAAAAAATAAAGTGTTAGGCTGATATTAGAGAAATACTCATAATATATAATTGTCATTTTGACTCCATACTGGAGCAAGAATTTGAAGAGAACAATTCAAACATTGACCATGTAATACAATATCTATATGGATCAATACATTTAAAAAATTATATGATCCCAATCTTTTAGTCAAATCTCTTCAAGTATAAGAATGTCATTTTATACACCATCTTTCTCCATAAAAATGGAGGAAGCTGAAATATCCTTAGAAGATACAAATAAAAAATTAAAGCGTATAGATTTCTCACAATAAATTTCCAAAGTAGAATATGAACTTAGGAATTCTAAACCCATAAAATCTACAATTCTAATTGCTAGTAAAATTCAAGGAGTAAAGACTGAATATGCCTGATTGGATCAAATGAAAATATTGAACCAAATGTTAAGTAGTTAGACAAACTATGGACCAGTCCAGAAAATTAAATTTAAAAACAATTGTATATATAAAGATATTCTTTATTAGAGAGATTATCCTTTAGAGATCAATGGTTCAATGATATGAAAAGATTAAAATTTAACATAGAATATTTTAGATGATTTTAGTGCACAAGAAAATTTGACGACTAAAACGAATCGTTAAATATCTAAGTTAGTAAATGGCATACAACAAACAATAAAGTAGTTGAGTCTAAAATTTCACCATTAGAAGAAAATTACTTTACCAATAGAGGATAAAGTATTTTTTACCCCACTCTTTAAAATAGATATATTAGATACAAAAGGTGATCCCACAAAAACGAATAATTAAAATACTATAACAAAATAATTATACAAGTCAACTACATTACGTTGTCTTTAATAAAATCTTTTGATATGATGATAATTAGATATTAAGGATAGAGCAAGATTTTTTTACAAGCATAAAAAAGAATTTAAACACTCACCGAATATTTAAACTACCTTAATTTTCCAAAGATATATTTCTATACTTTGTCCAAAGATAATGATGATGAAATTAATATTTTAGATTCTAATTATTCAATGAAAAAATTTATTGCAAGAGACCTTCCTTTCTGGATACAATATGAAGAAAATAAATTTATCTAATACTTCACACTCAGAAAAGTGAAATTGCGGAATGAAATATTAATGGACTCGTAAAACATCAAATAAATAACAAATTTTATGAAACATGTATGGTTATTACGGTATATAAAATGAAATATTTATCATATAAATAAGCTGCTACATTAATTACAGTCGGATTAACTGGCACATTAAATAGTTGGTGGGACGACTACCTCACCGAAGATACTAGGCAAAAGATAGAAACGACATTATAATATTCCCAAAGATACTAGGCAAAAGGTAGAAACGACACTATAATTGTCCCTGTAGTTAAAATTGAGTCTGGAGGGCAAATTATAGAAAGTAAAATTTAGGAAGAGGCCATTGCCAACTTAATTTATAACATAGGTAACACTTTATGAGAACCACAATTCTTTTCACATAGAAGTGTAGAAATAATAAACAATCTAACAGGTCCAAAGTTAGATGATTTTTGGTGGTGCAAGGATATTTTCGTAGATAAAGTTATGATGCAAAAGTCTGCAATCATGACTATCTGAAGGAAAATTTATTAGTGGTTTACCAATAATATTTTTTGAAAGGGTTAAGATAAAATTAAAAAATAGGTTTGAACGAAAAATTCCTTATAATCAACTAACTTATGGTGACCTCACAAGTTTTATAAATGTTACTGGGCTAGAATAATGTGCATATATGAAACATTAAAATTAACTAAATAAGGGTAGTAAAATATCACAAAATGAACTGAAATTTTTTTCCAAGAGTTTTTATCAAAATATCTTCCTCATCAAAAGTGTCATCTAAAAGAATTAAAAGGATCCATGAGAATGACCACAAATTGGAAAGAACATGTAATTACAAAAAGAGTTTGGAAAGATCTAACCATAACAAAAAAAAAAAGAATCAAAACAAACAACGCTAACATGTTTTGGCCTTGTGAAAAAATAGGACATCAAACCAAAGAGTATCCGGGGACTAATAAAAGAAAAGAAAAAATTAATATGTTATATTTAGAAGTAGATTCAAGAACAAATTATGTTCTATTCTAAAAGAAATTGAAAACAACTCTTCCTTGAATGAAAATCTTAGCTATGATTGTTGTAACAACCCTATATTCAAAAGACCAAAATAGCAGTTTTTTTCATGTGTTGCAGGTGCCAGACCATGCCGACAACCCACGACCTGTTTAATGGACCACAAATCGTAAGTCTGGTCTGATGTTCTCCTACCAAGGTGAGGTGTGAGGGTCCACGTCCACGGCCTGACCAATGGACCGTAGGACAGAACACATTTTGTGGTCAGGATCGCTGGTTCGAGGACACAAGATCACCCTTTTTGACACCAAAGGATGGTCCACCTGGACGAGTCCTAGGTTAGACAATGGTCCATCAACTGGTTCCATAGGTGGCACCTAGTTCATTAATATTTTAAGGGCAGTTGGGTATTTTCCTAATAAATTAATTCCAATATACTTTGCAAAGGGTATAAAGGCATGACTAGTGTGATCACTAAATCTGATGCACAATAGAGAAGACTTCTACAATTACGTGGGTATGCAATTCTTGGACCATGAAAATATTTTGAACCCTAGTCCAACTCACTGCTAAGTATAATACAAACTGAATATGTATATGAGACAAATGTAACTGAAGTGTGGAATTACTGAATAGCTCAAAATACAGACGTGAAATTTGATAATGAAACAGTTATGTAAAGATAATATGAGATTCTAAATTTGGTGCATGATCATCGGTTTATCTAACCTACAAAGTATAATCATGAACTAAGAGAATTTATACAAAGTAGGGTTTTGAGTTTTGATACGCTAAAGTTACACTTCCCTAAGTATAAGCGGTGGTTGTTAAATAAAGAGCCTTACTTGTAGGTTGGGGTCGATCCCACAAGAATATGATCTATACTTAAACCAAACACATGATTATATTTTATTAATGAAACTACTTCTGTCAAAAGTAATTAAAAGAGGGTTTTGTGAACAAATAACCTATTATTTTTGTAAGTAACAAGTGAGAAAGATACAAATTTTGAGTTATTAATATGAGAGAGAACATAGGGTGTATGTGTCCCCCATAAGCTCGTAACACGGTAATCCTAATAATATCAATCCTTTCCTAGTTTTTTACATGCAAATCTTGTAAGATAGATATCCCTAAGTGATTGGTCCTTCAAATATGGAATTTCACTTTGTACCTTGGTTAGGCTAGCTGTGTATTGATACGCTCAAACTACACCTCTCTAAAGCAGTATAAGTGATCCTTATTAAGTAAAGAAACCAACTAGTAGGTTGGGGTCGATGCCATGAATAAAATGATTTAAACTTAACTTTAATTCACAATTATATATGTTTAGTCAATGTCTTTCCGAAACAAGTAGGTAAAGGAGATGGGGTTTGTAAAAAAAAATTCCTTAAACAAAGTATTTATTAGGTAGACGAAAGTAGACTTTGGTTTTTATCAAGATGAGAGAGTAACTAGGGTGTTTATGTTCCCCACAGGGTCATCACATAGTATTCCTAGCAATATCATTCCTTTCCTAGTGTATAACATGCAAAACGATAAGTTAGGTATCTCTAAATCCTTTGTCTGAACTCTAGAGAATTTAACCCGTACCTAGGTCCGTCTATGTGTATATACTTTGCTAACCCTTACCATTGCCTCATATTAGACATCATAATCGATGTATGGCTTAGTTATTACGTTCCACCAATCGACACTAGCCTAATAGATAGTATGACATTAAATCTCTATTGATGATTATTTTCTTAATAACTACCTCCTTGGTCCGGCAAGTAGCAACAAGGCGAATTCTAACATTGACCAACATTAAAAAGACTTCTAAAGAAAGAATTATCGATGCATGGAAAATACTTTCATGAATTTCTTAATTTCTAGATATACATTGTTAATTACCCATGGTTCTCACAACCCTAGTTGTGGATTTAGTTACCCATATTAGCAAGATCACAGTTCAAATTTTTAATCCTAGAAATCGCACTTGATATTTCAAACAAAATCTTTTAAACAAAATTTGGAAATCAATTAATTTCTAAAATTGCAAAAGCCAATATCTAATACACAAAGTAGATTAAAAGTAATAGTAGCTAACCCTAAAACGAGGTTTTAATAATATACATATAGAAAATAAAGTCCTTATGAAAAAGGAATTCAAATAAGGAAAGTTTTGTTCGGGTATGCGGCTTCAATCAACAAACCAACTGATGGATTGTCGATCAATCGACGGTCTGTAGATTGCTTCCGTCAGTCAGGACATAGAAATAGTTTTTCCCTCGGATGGCACCCTCTCTTAATAAAACGACGGACCAATAGTACAGTCCGTCATTCCATATACGGGCTGTCGATGCTCATCCGTAGCTCCATACTTGGAATCTTCCAAAATTCAGGTAGTTGAGCCTTCAATGAACCTAACGACGGTTCACCAGTACTGTTCGCCGATCAACCGATGGACCGTGGTTGCCTCTCCTGGTTACACACTTGGTCAGACTTTCTTGATTCTCCTTCAGTGTCCTTAGCTGATCATCTATGATCACCACCTACGATCCGTCGATTGAAGGATGGACTATCGATTGCATCCATAGGTCTGGTTCTGCATTATTTTCAGTTGTTTTCTTCTCTTGCCACCTGAACATTTTTCCTACAAAAAAAAGACCCAAAACCTTTTAAACCCAGTAAAAAAGGCTATAGAGACACACAAATCTTAAGTGAAATACATCATAAATATCATAGAAATCACGGTACACCAACACCTTCCACTTAAATTCATTGTTTGTCCTCAAGCGACGCACTATGATCCTAAATGACACTTGCACATAAATATACACTTGTAAGCTCTAGAAATCACATGACTATCAATCCCGACTAGTTATTGATTAAGTGCAGGCCTACACACTCAGGCTCGACAAGCTAACTCATACGGATCACATCATGAAAAAAATTCACCAAGGAACAAACACTTCTACTGTTTTTCCTCTCACCAAGGTACCAACTTTCTCATAATGTAACTAATTCCCTCACTTGAAAAGAAATCCTCATTTTTCATACACTGATTATGAATTTGTACAAGGATCTTTGTTTCAACACTCGCACAGGAACAAGTTCAGATACAGTTAGTGCTCCATGCCATAGGCTTGCCCTTATTTTCGCTGCTTAGGTTCACCGCACCAAACTCTAGGATCACGGTTAGACTTTCTTGGCTTGTAACGTTGGCTTAGGGTTAAGTGTGGTATATTTGTGCACATTTAGTGAATTGATGTCCTCCTTGACATTACCGCTAAGCTCTCAACCTCTTTTTATTGCTTTTGACCCCCTATTTCTTTTTCACTTCTTTCCTTTGCCTTACTTCCCTTTTTAGATGTGACTTTCACTTCTTTTGCATCTTTTTCTTAGAAAAATCTATTCTCTCTTTTTCTTTTATTATTCTTTTCTTTTCCAAACCTTTAAATTTTTTTAATTCTTTTTTTACAAGGCACATCCTTATTCTACTTAAGCTCTTTTTTTCAACAACAACTTCTTTTCACACCCATATTTGGGTCTTTTCTCATAATAGCGACCCTCAACTCATCGATTTTTCACGGGTTGAGGTACACAATACCCAAGGTCAGGTCAGGGACAAGACGAGGTCACTTTCTGAATTAGACACCCTAAACTTAGGCTTTTGTCAAGGTAGAGGTCAACATGTCCAAGGAGGGACTGGAGCCAAAACATTAGACTTTTGGAAGGTGAGTTGGTGCTTCAAAAAATTGGTCTATTACAAGCTTAACATGTTTGTATCTAAAGGGACAATTATTTCATTTGGTCAACTATTTTAAGGCTAGATATTGGCTATTTTGAACAAGGGTCTATTACAAGCTTAACATGTTTGTATCTAAAGGGACAATTATTTCATTTGGTCAACAATTTTAAGGCTAGATATTGGCTATTTTGAACAAGGGTCTATGATCACTTTCTAGCTTCTAAAGTTGATTCCCTTCGCAGGACTAACCAGGCAAGTTCTAGCTAGGCATAAACTGTTGTACATTAGAATATCCTCACACTCTCTTGGCACATCGTTGCACTATCAGATTATCATATTTCCTAGTTCAGGTTTTAGTTGAAGATCATGCAGTGGGTGCCTATTTATGTCATTTTTAGAGCCAACACATTCAACTTATCATAACCTATACATGCAAGCACTACAATAAATGGGGTATCATTTCTTTTAGCCATCATACTTTGTTTATCATGCTTATATACTTGTACTAACTAAGACATGCTAGTTCAATAGAAATTTAAGTAGTCTCTTGGGGAAAAAGAACACATGCAAGAAAACCCAAGAGAGAATTGTGAGTTGGGCTACTCAGACATCACCCTACCACTCACTTCCTATTTAGCCCACCCCTAACAAAAAAGGTAATTGTCCCCAATGCAATAAGAAATCAAAGACACAGGGTCGTAGGTTAATCAAACCTGTGGCGCATAGCCGAAGAACTCACAATAAGCGGGTGGGTTAGGTTCCCCGGAGCCTGCAGAATCATCAATTGGGCCCCATCAGTTGTGCCCACATCTCTACGGATTGCACCATCAATAGTGTTATCCCTCTCTATCTCTGCACCATTAGTGGTGCTTGTCGCTCCATTCTCAGGCCTAGAGATAGTGCCCCAACAACCATCTCTTGCACCCTCCATTAGCGTATATCCTCATCTACCAACGAGGCCTTCCTAGCCCGCTCCAACTTCGTGCGCTCTCTGTTTTTTGCATGGGCCTCAGAGGTGAGCCTGGATTAATGCCTCTTGGTACGAACCCGTGGCTCAGACTGTGGCTGAATATGGGCCTTGAACAAGGCCTCCAGCACTGTGTCCTCATCTAGCTAAGTGGGAGAAATCTCTGGTGCAGCCCCCTGCATCTCCAAGATGGCATAAACATCAAACCGCAGGCTGGAGAGCTCAGTCTGGATAGTGGTAAGGTCAATGTCAGGGGCTGGTCGTGCTAGAACACGCAACTGAAAAGCGTAAAGGCATTTTTGAACCACCTGAATTTGCTTCTCTGCCTGATTGACCACCCACTTCTCTATGTGGTCCTCTGCCTCTACTATGGACTTCTGCATCCATGGATGAATTTGATGGAGCAAGGTTGTCATCTGTGCCTCGAACTTTTGGACTCGAGCTAGAGGGACTAATGTTCCGGCTGGTGGCGTGGATCTAGACGAGCTGGGGGCCCTGCTTGCTTCATGTGAGGAGAAGGCCGAAGTGGGGTCAGCATGCTCTGGTATGGCAGGTGCAGCCCCTTGCGCTAGATCAACCATATGTGCCAAATTCATGCTTAGTGGGGGAACCTCGATTTGATATCCTCTACAGGTAATGTTACATTAGCCTCATCCTTGATAAGGCCTATATCCAATGTCCTCGCCGGTCAACTAAGTGTAAAACAATGCCAGATGGGCACTACGGGGTCCGTGCACATCAGGAAGATAAGAGATGGAAATGGGTAAGTGGTGGAGGTTTTTAATGCCCTCTTGTGAATCTCCACTAAAATCATCCGTGCAAAGTCTATATCTAGTCCAGCTACCAGTATTGCCACCATCACAGCCCTATCCCCAATAAGTAAATTGTCGGCTTTTGAGGGAGATAAGCGTTGTCAAACCAACAACCAGAAAAGCATGGCCACAAACATGAGGGTAGCCTTCTTGATGAGCCCTCGGGGGTCTATAACCTAGTTATACCTCTCACCATCTGTCGCAATAATTTAAGCCAGCCATTTATTAACAACCTCAAGATTCTCCGCACTCCTCTAGAATTCACCACTCTGGAAAATCTCCCACCTATAATAAAATTCCGAAGTAATGCGGATCCACCGTGAACCGGTAGTGGAACCGTATAGGAAGCAACGAATGGTAATGTATGATATGTAAACGCGGCATCCCCGAACTACTGTTGAGATATAAGGGTCTTGTTTTGCGGGTTTTGCCCGCCTATCGACAGACCCTTGGAGAATGGCAACATAGGATGCATAAACTCCCAAACAATTTCCTCGCTATACCTGTCTAAGTCCTGAGCCACCCAATCAAATTTGTGGATATTAAAGAGTCTGTTCACCTCCAGAACTGTGTGAAAATCCCCTGAGAAGAATCGACGATCCTCAGTGATCATCGGGTCACAACCCCTTTCCCATTGAGCATTTTAGCGTCTCTATATACCTTCCACGTCCCCTTCACACACCACCTGTTTGGTTCATCAGAAACCGCAATGGGCTCATCTTATCGGGGTGTAGGTGCAGCCTCCGAACTAGTTTTCTCATCAGACGAGGCTCGTTCTTCTTAATCCCCTAATCGGGTGGTTCCTTGAGAGTTGGAAAGGGTGGCAGTTCCCAATAAAGAAACCTGAAGCATAAGTTGAAATTGAAGTTGAGGAAACCTCAGAGCTAGATGCTGAGCCCCCTTTTATACTGGAAGCAGCCCCAGTTGGTGAACCGATCAATGTGCGCTCCTCATTAGACTAGCAGGGAGTGACTACATTAGAATTCACTTTCTAGGGGGGTTCCCCTAGTGGATAAGGATAATATTGTTGGTGTTGTAGTACCCGGAGGGACATAGGTAGGTTCATGCTCTGTATCGATGTCTTCATGGACTAGCCGACCGACAAGACGGGGCGAACGACTTTGATTTGCCCTTATAGGTGTAGACACTTACCATATTTGGAGCTATTTGTACCTTTGGAGTAGTTGTTAGTATCATAGCAGCATAACGACACACTCAAAAATAACAGAAAGAAGGAAACATGAAAATCAAAATACACAGTATATACTGTAGATTTAGATCAACGAGACCCATCGACGGCCCGTCGATCCGTCAACGGGCCATAGTTCACATCCATTCTATGACACTTAGAATTATTTTTGGATGGTTTCAAAACAAGCTCTCTGATGGAAACAACGGATGTGCAGAATGACCCATCGATCAATTGACGAACCCTAGTCCACCTCTATTGTTTGGAACTTAGGTTTAATTTTCGATGTTTTAGTCAACAGATCCCATCGATGGACCATTGACTGGTTGATGGTCCCTAGACGGGGTCTCGTATTGTGGGTCTTTGACAGAATTCAAGCCTCTGTCAAGTTCAAGTTTTGAGTTTCTTTACTTACCAATTTTAACACAATGAAGTTTAAATATGTCTTTTAACTCACTAAATACTGGTTCTTCATTCTTACGGTTCTTATTTCATACAACTATCAAAGACAATCAAATGAAAACATGGTACCATTAGTCAAAAATTTTTGGACGACGAAGACACAACATTTTTTAGATGGCCCAATTTGCTACACAGCCACTGTCTATCATTCCAAAGGAAGTAACTACGCATCTTTTAGCATGAAATTAACATAATTCAGTCCCAAGGTCAAGACAACTCCCATTCAACTATGAACAAGAATTCAAAGTCAAGGGAAATCGAAGTACCTTTCTAGAAGTGTAGAGTGTTGTGGTCGTGAGCCTTTAGTGATATGAAATCTGACGATCAGCTAACTCTTGAGAATGGAAGATAATAGAATTTGGGAGACAGAATGTTAAGGATTGTCGGGAAACTTATGGGACAAATTATTTTTGGAGGTTGGGAGGTTAATTTGGCAGTATAATAGGGAAAAATATATTGGATTAAACGGTTAAGGAAGGAAATTTGAAATAAAAAGGAAAGAAGGAAGGAATTTGAAAGAGTTGGTTTTTAATATAACCGGTCGGGTCGGGTCGGATCACAGGCAGACTTGGATCCACAAAACCCAATTGACGGGCCTTTAATCGATCGACGTTTCATCGATCACACTTATACATATAAAAAAAATTTAAAATTACATGGGATATACGGACCCCATCGACGGTCCGTCGATTGAAAGATGGCCAATCAATGCGGTGCGTAGACCTCTGCACCAAAGCATTTTCTACAAATCTGTTAGTTTGCCTCCTGCACTTGTAATACCAATTAGGCCATTCTTTTTGTATTTTTCTGGACAATTTTTAGACACAAAATCTATATAATCTCTAGACAACAGTAGCACAAAAATAAAATTAAAAAAAATAAAACAATTACAACAACTAAATAAAACAACAACTATTTCTATAAGGAAAACAAAACCTATCTTTGGCTAGAGGGTACACCTTGGGTTGACTCCTAAGAAGTGCTAGATTTAACATGATGCAGAAATCATAAGGGAACCTTTCACCTTTGGGATTCCTTTCCCCCAAGAGTTATTTCCAAATTTATTTCAAAAAGATGATATGAACATATGTTTTTTTCTAATCCGAAATTGATCTTTCAAATTGTTTTGTTCTTAATTTCTAATGATTATTATTATTTATTTCGATTATATTATGATGTATCATTGTTCAATTATGGTATTTCTTGATGTTAAACCTAGTATATGGAAGAGGCAATGAATTGACTACAATTCCCTAACCCTAGGTTATGAACTTGTGTCAAATTGATTAGGATTGATGCAATTGACTTAGTTCTTGTGTTAACTACTCTTGTAATAATGTAATCATACCTATGGATGTATGAATTTTATCGGTTAATGGTAAGATCATGGATGATGGTTTTTGAAGGAGAATTGGTAAGACTTTGTAATCTTGAACCTTTAATTCAATTGTGATGGCTTGTACTGAGTGATGAAGTTCAATTGAAGCATGTCTTCTGATTGGATTAAGTACATGTTGGTATGATGATGCAATTGAAATGTCTTTATTATTTGAATTTTGAGATTATGAATAAGATGTAATGATATAAGGTTGGTTATGAATTACATATGTGCCTTCCTATGATATGATGATGTTAATGTTTTAATATCACATATTAGGGTTGTATTGAAAGGTTATTCTCATGAAATTCCTAATGACTAATGATTATGACTATACGAGGGGTAGTCTCCTATAACCTATTCTACATTATGATTGTTAAAGAATGACTTAAAGACAATTCAAAAGGGACTCTAGCTTAGCACAGAGTGAACTAGTAGTGAGGAATGTCCCTTTCCAATATGGGAAGGTAGGTTCACTATTGTACTCATGAGATGCAGACTATAACGCAATGTACATAAAGAGGGTCCCAAGCATATCTCCAAGTTCTTGAACTATTTTCCCCCCATAGGAATACTAGCTAGTGGATCCACCTAGATGGTATGTTCATGTTTTGGTACTACCTTGGCAAGTAGACCACCTTCTTTCGGTGTAGGGTTTCATGACACCTGATTCCACATTTAGCTCTTGGCAAGTGTTCCCGCAATTAAAATGAAATAATAAAGTGAACACTAACTAGGGTGACTTAAGGGATTTGACTTAGTCTAAGTAGGGTTATGGGACTCTACTTAGTCTAGGTAGGGTTATGGGACTCTACCTATACATTGCACTAGTTGGCATTGAGGGAAGTCCTAGAAGGATGTTATTATTTCTTATAAAGTAAATGTTATGCATATGTTGACTTTACATGTTGATGATCCTATATGATGTTAGTTTCATTATGAACATGTTATTGGTCTATATTGCTAAATATGATGATGACTAATCTTAATGCTATGTTATGTAATGTTAGGCATTTCTTGTGATCCTTTGTTTGGTTTACTTTGCTGAGTAAGGTTGTGGGACTTTACGTGTTAATTGCACTTATAAACTTGATGGCGGGTTATGAGTAAGGGTCTTGCATAAGTTGAAATGTTAAGAACTTTTTTTCATGTTTTGATATTATAAAATGATGTTGGATTTGTTTTGATTATGTACTCAAAGATGCTATTACACATGTTGACTTGTTTATACTTGATGATGTTGGTCTTGTGTTGTTGTCACGACCCAAAACCGGGGCCGCGACTGGCACCCACAATCTCCCTCCTATGTGAGCGAACCAACCAATCTAACCCTTATCATTTTAACATATATCAACAGAAAATAATGCGGAAGACTTAAACTCATTAAATAAAACAAAATCAACATCTATTAATTCCCCAAAATCTGGAAGTCATCATCACAAGAACATCTATCTCAAATTACTAAACTAAGAATGTCTAAGAACAAAAATAACTAAAAAGCTAGTCCATGCCGGAAGTTCAAGGCATCAAGACTTGAAGAAGAAGACCCAGTCCAAGCTAGACGCGTTAGCTCACCCTGAATTTCCGAAGGTAGTGAAGACTGGCTAGATCTACTGTTGAGTTGAAGTTGACGGAACGTTCGCTGCATTCCACAAATAACAAA
>NC_028639.1:30174553-30174743 GCF_001406875.1 Solanum pennellii | reverse complement strand
ATCGAAGGTACTTGGGTAGTGTCATCCTTGAGGTGTGCTAAGAAAGCTAAACAACCCTTACTAACCATCCTCTTGGCACGAAGGAAGGACACGATACGAACCGGATTGGAAGTGTAGTCGCCTTCCCACACTAACGGATTTGCCCCAGGCTTGGCTAACGTCACCGTTTTAGCATTACAGTCCAAAATCG